>NC_081565.1:38034666-38334666 GCF_022355385.1 Mustela nigripes | reverse complement strand
TTAGATAATCATAAAAAGAAACGGCTCTATACACTGCTACAGAGTGATCTCCATGATAAGTGGTTAGGTTAAAAAAAATGGGGGAGAAAAGATGCATTACACATCCCTGTTTGTCTACAAAAGAAAAACTTAAAAGCATACTCACATATTTCCTTTTGTTAAATTAAACTGATGGATAAACAAAAAAATACAGAGTGCCTGTGTGGCTGTTAAGCATCTGCCTTCAGTTCAGGTCATGATCCTAGGGTGCAGGTATCTAGTCCCACATCAGGCTCCTTGCTTAGTGGGGAGTCTGCTCCTCCTTCTCCCCCTGCCCCTCCCCCTAGCTTGTGCTCTCTCTTGCTCACTCTCTCAAATAAACAAATAAAATCTTTGAAAAATAATACATAAGAGGTAGGAAAAAACAGGATGAAGATTGGGACAGAAGCTAGACATCTCTGAATATACTTTGTTTTACAGATTTGACGTTGAAAGTTTCTGGTAACAATTCCAACATGGGGTGGTGTGTGTGGTTGTTGGGGAGGGAGGTTCCCACACCAGCAATTTTCAGACATCAGCTGGGTATCCCACAATTTAACTCAATTCTGACACTAACTACCTGGAGATAACATCAAACCTCACAAGTTAAGGGCTGAGTCCAACAAGACTGCCCTTCACCCCCATTTCAGATGCCGGTCACAAGTCCAGGTTGTCACCTGTGCTTCTGACTGGCTAGCTATATAGACTGGAGGTTCTAACAACCCCCTTCTTGGGTTCAATTAATTTGCTAGAGCACATAAAATTTAAAGAAAAATTTGACTTGCTAGATCACTGGTTAATTATAAAAGGATATTAATGATATCCTCAGGAAGAGCCAGATGGAATAAAACATAGAACAAGTTACGTGGAAAGGCTACAGAGCTTCCATGTCCTTTCCAGACATATCACTCTTCCCAAATCTCTACACTTCACCAACTCTGAAGCTCTCCGAACCCTGTCCTTTGGGGTTTTATAGAGGCTACATTATACCGGCATGATTCAATCACTGGTGGAAATTGATCCAACCTTCAGTCCCTCTCCTGTTCCCAGGCCTGCAAGTTCCAACCTTAATCACAAGGTTGGCTCCTCTGGCAACCATCCCCCATCCTTAGCTGCTTTCCAAAAGCTGCCTCATTAACATAACAAAAGATGCCTTTATTGCTCTTATCATCCCATAAATTCCAAGGGTATTAGGAGCTCTGTGCCAAAAACTGGACAAAGACCAAATACATATTCCTCATCTCAAAAAACAATATCACAACTTTGAAACTAAAAATAATTTACATAATTATAAATCATATTCACAAATAAAATTAGAAATTTCTAAACAATATATTTTATAAACAAAAACTCCATTCACTGAAAAGACATTGTTTCTACTAAGACCAACTCCACAGCCATGAGCATCCCTAAGGGTAGATTATGTCTCTAAATACCATTTCATAATAACAGGAACCAGGTTCTAGGTCTGGGAGAGAAAATATACAAAGTGAATGAGGAATCTCTTACTATAACAGATTATATATTCTGGTGTATGCTTATACCAGAAAGCAAGGAAGCTATCAAAGACAGCTAGGTTATGTCAAAAAAGGCTCAAGAGCCAACTTGAAAATACTCTATTAGAACATCTTCATTTCCATCTCCTAATGATTAGTGAGTCTAGGAAATAATCATCAATGCCTGCTAACATCAAAAAAAAAAAAAAAAAAAGAAAGAAAGAAAAGAGAGAAACAGATGTTATGTACCTTCTAATAAGAGTATACAACATCATCTATGAAGCATTCTTACGCAAAACACACAAGCATCACCTAATCAAGCTTCAAGATACATGTACCTATTTGCAAAGGACAGAAGAACATATTAAATGACACCATGGAGATGCAATTAGCAAAATCCAGGCTGTAGAACACTACAGGACAATTATTTCCTCAAAAAATCAAACACAAGAAAAAAAGAGAATGTGTGTATTTGTAAATTCATAGAGAACGAGTAGGAAGCCCAGTTTAAACAAATAAACCATTTAAAAATTTTATGAGACATGGCGCCTGAGTGGCTCAGTGGGTTAAGCCTCTGCCTTCAGCTCAGGTCCTGATCCCAGGGTCCTGGGATCCAGCCCCACATCCGGCTGTCTGCTCAGCGGGGAGCCTGCTTCCCCACCCCACCCCCCTGCCTGTTTCTCTGCCTACCTGTGATCTCTCTCTGTCAAATAAATAAATAAATAAAATCTTTTTTAAAAAAAATTTTTATGAAACAATTAGGGAAATTTTAATATAGGCAGCATATTTATGATATTTTGGGAGTAGTGTATTGTTAACCTTATTAACATAATAGTGATATTGTGATTACATTTTTAAAACAAAATATATGACATATGAAATTGTATAAAGTCAGGTATTTGCTTCCAAATTATCAACTGTGGGAAGAATTAGGTGAGGATATAGTAAAAACAATATTGCCCAAGACTTTATAATTGAGAGTCTGGGTCATAGGTACATGGGGTTCATTATATAATTCTTTTTACTTTTTCATATGATCATATTTCCATAATAAAAAGTCCATTTAAATTCAAAATCAGGGGTGCTGGGGTGGCTCCCTCAGTTAAATGTCTACCTTCAAGTCAAGTCATTATCAGACCCAAGCCAGTCTCCCTGCTTGGGGGGTGGGGGGGTAATTAAGCCTGAGCTAACATTTTTGGATCTAATTCTTCGATAAGTTTTCCTATTACTTGCATGATTATTGCACTAGCTTAGTTTTCCATTTTTTCTAGAGTCCATTTTTGGTAATTTATATGTGATGTTGTGAACAAAAAAATTTACTCATTAGAATTTTTCTTAGAGAATAAAATAAGTAAGACTACTCTGAAGAGTGTAAGACTACAGGCAAACCTGACCTTGAGAAGTAGAGTCATGCCTGATAGAAAAGAAAAGAAAGGAAAGGAAAGGAGAAGAAAAGAAAAAATGAAGAAGAAAAAGAAGAAGAAGAAAGGAAGGGAAAAAGAAAAGGTGAGGAATCTCTTGGTTACATCTGAATGAACATGAGGAGAAGAGAGAAAAAACAGAGTAGGGGTAAAAAGGAGAAAGCAGATGGCTAGGCAATATGTGATTGAATCCAATGAACAGAAATAGTCTATATGAAATTAAACGCTTAATAATAACAACCAACAGGGGCGCCTGGGTGGCTCAGTGGTTAAGCCGCTGCCTTCGGCTCAGGTCATGATCTCAGGGTCCTGGGATCGAGTCCCGCATCGGGCTCTCTGCTCGGCAGGGAGCCTGCTTCCTCCTCTCTCTCTCTCTCTGCCTGGCTCTCTGCCTACTTGTGATTTCTCTCTGTCAAATAAATAAATAAAATCTTTAAAAAATAAAAAAAATAATAACAACCAACAACCAGTGAGTGTGCACAATGTGCCACATTTCTAAGCACAGTACACATATTAGCTCATTCCATTTTCATCACAACTCTGAAGACTGTAACTCTGTTATTACCACTGTTTTCAAAATGAGGAAAATGAGGCACGGAGAGATTCAATACTTTTCCCAGGTTGACACAACCAGGAAAAGGTGAAGTCGGTATTAAACCCAGAAGCGAAGGCGAAATGGCTACCCGGCCTGCATTATACTTCAGGGCAGGGTTGACAAAACTACCACCTGCGGCCAAACACAACTAGTAGCCTCTTCCCCTGCCCCGACCGAGGGTAGGGGGCGGCCGCAGGGATGCAGAGTGCCCACCGCGCCCGCCCTCCGTGCCTGGCTGGCTGGTAAGCCAGGGTGGCGGGGTTCACCCGGGGAGCTGTTGGGAGGCGCCAGGGCTCACCTGCGACAGGAGGGCCATCCTCCACAGCCATTGGTGGCCGTCCAAGCAATGGGCCGCTGTCAGGCACCCCTACGCAGGGAAAAGGCGATGCTTCACTGCTCAGGAGGAACGGGAGGAGGAAGCGGGGCTTTAAGCCCCGCCCCGTGCTGTCTGCAGCCCCGCCCACCGCACCCTTGCCCTAGGAGCCCCAGTAATAACTCCAAGGTCTGGATACACTGGGTACACTGGGTACAGGTGACCCGACCATCCAGCCTCTCGTCTCTCCGCCAGGGAAGCCATAATAAGTGCAGCTCCCCCCACCCCCCATACACCTTGAGAGCTAAGAAAAGTTATGCGGTTTTTTCAAAGGTTGTAAACTAAGAAGAGGAAGAAGGACAAGAAGTAATGTATGCGCCCACGAAGACTGAAATACTTGCTGTCTAGCCTGTTACAGAAAAACTGACCAACCCTTTCTGTGATCTGAATGGTTTCCATGTGGAAAATTGAAAGGGCAGATTGACTCATGTTAGATGGATGCAGGAGTATAGATGTTCAGCAAACTACAGAGCAGTAGTAGCCAAACCCCAAAGTATGAGCAGGTTTTTGGACTATTTGAACCAAAGTCAAATATATCTCTGAGGGGTGGAAGCTCCAACTGTTACAGATTTTATATATTTGGTCAGAAATTTTCTTTATGAGTTTCAAAATTATTGGCATAGAATATCTTACAGTATTATATTATTTTAATATTGTATTTGTAGTTATGTATCTCAATCAATATTTGCATATTTTATCTCATTTTTTTAATTTGTCAGAGATTTGTATTTTTATTTTTTCAAAGATACAGTTCTCCCAAGTATTCAGTTCTAAATATTATAAAACTCATTAATATTTTGTTACTCACTTATATTTTCTTTATTTTCTTTTTCTAACTTCATTAATTTCTTTCGTCGTTGTTGTTGTTTTAAATGATTTTATTTGTTTATTGTTCAGGGAAAGAGTGCACAAGCAGGGGGAGTAACAGGCATAGGCAGAAGCAGACTCCCCACTGACAAGGAGCCAGAGGTAGGTAGGACTCCATCAGGACTCTGGGATCATGATCTGAGCTGAAGGCAGACACTTAATCGACTGAGCCACCCAGGCATCCCCCCTTTTTATTGTTTTAATAACAACAGACCTTAAGGTTGTATATTTGGTACTCTGTATAGCTTTTGTTACATCCAAAGTATTTCAGGGTCGGGGAGAGAGAGAGAGTTGTGATGCCTTTTAAAAAATTATTATTGGGTTAGGGATAGGGTGGCTGGGTGATGGACATTGGGGAGGGTATGTGCTATGGTGAGTGCTGTGAATTGTGTAAGACTGATGATTCACAGACCCATACCCCTGAAGCAAAGAATACATTATATGTTAGTAAAAAATAAAGATAAAAATAAATAAATAAATAAATAATCATTATTAATGGAACAATATACTCTCCATTCACAAAATAGTTCTTTATAAATAAAACAAATGTGCTATAAAACAAAGCAAATTCCAATGATTTTTAAATCGGAATATATTACAAAAGGAATCATATAACTTTATAAATGTGCTACAAAGTCATTGGGAATGGGAGGCAGATATAGAAGTAACAAGGTCAGCCATGAGTTGATAATTGTTGAAGCTAAGTGATGTCTATGTGGGAGCTCTTTCCACTAGCCTCATTAATTTTGTAACTGGATGACATTATTCATAATTTTAAACTTTTAAATAAATCTTAAAAAGTGACCAAATGAAAATGTCCCAAATTTCTAGCTTGGCACAATCTGGGGCAGATTGTCTTGTCTTGTCACAAGACAAGTCTACCAAACTGATTTTTTTTTTCTCTTTCAATATGAAAACAAAATTATACAACTGAATTTGTGCCTGGTGATGTCAACCAGACATCATAGCATCCCCCACTCCCTACAAAACCATATAGATCCTGACAGGGTCTGGGGATTTATTTTACTTTCAAGCTCATAAGATCCTGTTACTATTTTATAAATACCGGAGGACGACACAAAACTCCTAAGTCCCAGAAAAGGACTTATTATTACTTATTATATATATATAATATTATATACTTATATATATATTATATACTTATTATTACTCATGGCATGAGCGTTGCCCCAAATCCCATGGGGGTAAGCGGAGTACCCAGAGGACATACTACATACAATGGGTTTGGATTGTTGGTGAGGAACACAGCTTGGGAATCCACTGTTTTTTGTTTTTTTAAGATTTTGTTTATTTATTTGAGAGAGAGAAAGAGAGGGGGAGAATGAGGGGGAGAGGTCAGTGGGAGAAGCAGACTCCCTGCTGAGCAGGGAGCCTGATGTGGGACTTGATCCTGGGACTCCAGGATCATGACCTAAGTCAAAGGCAGTTGCTTAATCAACTGAGCCACCCAGGCGCCCAGGAATCTACTATTTTTAAAGTAAGTAGTAAGAAAGCCTGCACTCTGAACCCACATGGACCTGTGACCCAGATTCAACAATTATAATCTTTTAGATCATACGGTTCATTTATATTCTCACTCAATTCCTCCCCCAACCCAATAAGTTTGAAGCGATAATCTGACCTACATGTAATTTCAACTCGCAAAGCTGTTAACTATAAACACAACCCTGGGAAATGGCATTAGGAAACAACAGTCAGGAAGGAACTTAACATTCTTGGCATACCCAACAAACAGGTGCATGTTCAGGGTTTGTAGAAGATTGTTTTCCCCATCAATCCACTTTTGTCCCTACCTGTCCTGGCTTCTGGCAAACTGTCACCAAAGTATTTCACTCTGTTGGCCACTCTAATTAATTTAACCAGCAGAAGCTAGAACTAAATCTGTGTGATTGGTCTCCCACAGCACCTAATTAAGGCTACTATCATCAGGACTCCAAACAATGAGATGAAGTTAACCTTCAGTACTGACCTCAAATAGGTCTTCCGGGGTCCTGGACCAGGCAACTGTCCCAGGAGAGACCAGAGGACTTAATTTCAGACAGTTGGGTTATAGTCTAGCCTAAGGCCCATTCATTATCCATTTCACTAACCTGCTCATCTTTGGTGTCATCACCAGTAATTATAGGAGGCAATAGAGGGGCTAAAAACCCACCTCTTTCCCTAACAAAAGAGGTATTTCATGGCCCGTTTCCCGCCATTGACAACCATATAACCCAAACAGGCACATGTAATTCCTATCAGGATTTGTCGTTAAACTTGATTTGGATCAGCCTCAGATTGGTTTGATTAGGTCACATGGGCAGTGTCCCAGAATGGTTCTAACTTCCTTTCCTATCTGCGGCATATCCCTCTCAAACGTCAGAGAAGCATGTGAATCTGTAACCTTGTAACCAAATGGGGTGAGATGGTGCCAGTCCCTGGGTTTGTGCCTGTTTAAAGGGGCTCCGGGTTGAGAGCGGCTACTGATTGTGGCTCAGGCACCACCATATAATTTACCATCAGCCACGCTCACAGATTGTCTGCTGCCTTTGCTGTTTGCCTTGTGACGGTGTTAGATCCAGACGACAAAGAGAATATTTATTGCCTCCACCCTTGTACATCTAGAGTCTAAGGTGTTCCTACCATAGCTGCCAGGGCTGTTTAATCCCGAGGTCTATGGTCTTCCAAGGGGTGGACCAGATAACGGACCAGAGAGCTAAGTCACTGGTACTATCCCAAGAGTCATAATCAACATAGGGAATGTTGGTCAGAGTTGTGAACATGGCCTTGAATTCTGTGCACTGAGTGGCAAGGCCAATTTTTAGTACGGCATATATGGAGGAATTGTTGAACAGCCACAGGCCCCCAGGGGACACTAACAGGTTTGCACTTAGCCAAACCCATCCCGTGAACCAGGCCCCAATGTTAAGGGGAGCCTGGGTGAAGAGAGGGCCCCATCACACCAGTGGCTTTACTTCAGGGGCTATAGTGTGAATCTAGTGTCCCAACAGCAACAGCTGCCTCTTTTCCATATCAACGGAGATGCTGCTGGAGCCAGGCTACTAGGTCCTTGAAGATCTAATTTCCAAGTGTGGGGAAAAAATTTCCAGTTTGACAAGTGAGGTTATATCGGGGCTTTTCCTTGTTCGTTGTCAAGCCCTATCTAACTCAAGCCCAAATGGGGACATTTTGCAAAGTCACACGTCTTTATGGGTCAGGCTTTCCTGAAACAGGTCAGTAGCCATACACCCTCCCCAACCTCCAACCTCCCACCTCCCCTCCCGCAAGCCCAGTTTTTATAAAAGAGCACTTGGAGCCTGGAACAGCAGGTGGCGATGTTGTACTAGGGAATTGGCTCTTTGACTTTTGAAATCGTTAACTAAAGCCGTGATTTCCATTTCTTCTCAGATTTTATATTCTTTTTTGCTAGACCACCACTAAGAGGACAGAGATTCCCTCTCTATATGCCACCATCCTTGAATGAAAGAATCCTTTCTGGACTTCACACAAGTATTCACATAAAACAAGCACCTAGAATGTAAATATCAATTATACACTTGGCAGTAACAGACAGTAGTACATTTAATCAGTCCAAAAAGCCCTCCCTACCAGATCACTTGAATTTTCCTACTTCACAGAAAATGTTACCCAAACCCCATCAGTTGATTTTTGGATGCCCCCCCCCACCCTCCCCAGCAAGGATCCCATCCTTGGCATTACTAACATTTGGGGCTCGATAATTATTTGTTTGGGGAGCTCTCCGTGCACTCTAAGATGTTTAGCAGCATGTCCTTGCTTCTACCCACTACATGCCAGTAGAACACACCCTTCCTCCTCCAATTGTGACAACCCAAGGTATCTCTAGACATTGTCAAACGCCACAGAGTTGGAAGTGAGGACTAAATCACTGGTTGAGAACCACCAGCCCATGGAACATGGACCAATGGACCAATGAGTCTAATAGGCATATAAAGGGTTACAGCTGTTGGAAGTCTAGAAGGTGGGAGGACCGAGGAGGAGGAAGGTAAGCTTTGGAGGATGGCTTTTTTCTTTTTTTTTTTTTTTTAATCCTTTGTCTCTTTAAGCCAGGCTCCACCATATTCTTGCACATATTCTTGCAGCTTTCTCCTGAGTCCTGGGTGCCTGCATCTACCCTGGCACCTAGCACCCCAACCCCCTCCACTAATGGGGGAGGATTCCAGCCTGGGCACTTGTATACAACAAAACTAAAAATATTTAAGTTCCTCAAGTACACTTAGCTTTCTCCTTAAAGCAGCTAAAGTTGAGGGTGTGGGGGAAGGGAGGAATCAGGAAGTGCAAGGAACAGAGCAATCCCTCGCCAGTAAGCAAGGCTTCTTACCAACCTCCAGGTTCAAGCGGCTGCCAGCAGCCTGGGCTCATCCAAACCAACGCCCGTTTCAGATCCACTTAAGTTTCCATCCCCATACTGCCGACATCATTTATCTAAACTTTGGGGATCCCCTGACTCAGCAGCTACAGCCACTTTTGACTGCCCCACTGTCATATAACATTCCTTTCTCTTCCTACTCTTGAGGAGAGAGAGCACAATTAAAACATCATTTGGGTAAATTGGGTGTTTGGTTTTTTTTTTTTTCAAGATTTTTATTTATTCATTTGACAGACAGAGATCACAAGTAAGCAGAGAGGCTGGCAGGGGGCTTGGGAAGCAGGCTCCCTGCTGAGCAGGCAGCCTGATGCAGGGCTGGATCCCAGGACTCTGGGATCATGATCTGAGCCAAAGGCAGAGGCTTTAACCCACTGAGCCACCCAGGTGCCGCTGGGTAAGTTCTTTCAATCCTGCTTTTTATCACTTATCCTCTAGATGTACATTAACAGGGTCAGACTTTGCACCTTGTTCATGATTTGAGTAAAACCATTTGCTCCTAGATCCTGGAGAATCTTCTCTTGCCCACTAACACAGCCCATAGGGTCTTCCAGAAAGGCATATCTCTGCCAGTATCCTATCCTGTCACCGAAACTGTCAGAAACTAAGATTTTCCCCTATACATGCTAATAATTTAGCCTGTTACTGTTTTCGTGGATGTTGGCAGAAGACACAAGATTCTTGGGCCAGAGATAAAGTACTTTATTACTCACACACAGCAAGTAGCATGAAAATAATGTCACATCAGTTGCCTGTGGGGACAAGGTGTAGAGGGCCCAGGTGTTGCTATGCATACAGGGAGTCTGCCTTGTAGCTTAGGAAAAGTGAGTTTGGGGAATCCAGTGCTTTTAGAGTAACTGCAAGACAGGCAGAAAGAAATACCCAGAATGAAGGACAAAGAGAATGAGGAGAACATAGGAGCATAGAGGCTGTAGTAAGATTTTTGAAAATATACGAAAACAGTTTCCTCATAAACTGGAAATGAAATGAGTCCAATTAGTGACAAATTTGCTATTTTTCTAACTCTCATTTGTCAAAGTTAGCAAATAATTTTCTTGGAAAAAAAATGAAATAAGTCAGTAGCAGCTGTCTCAGAATAATGATGTTACTAGTCCTGACTTCCAACATCTCCATTCCCCAGGATGAGGAGCATTTTTACCTGTGTGCACCTAAGTTATAGGGCTGTATCAGGGATCTTTGGACTATAATCAGGGAGAAGAAGTCCTGAAAATAAATGAATAAGGAATTCTGGATTAAATGGTGTTGGACCAAAGTTCCCTCCTAGAACACTCAAGTTCCTCTTCTTTTCTGCCAAGGATAATTTATAACCTCAGATCATCCAATGATTTCACTTAAATAAAATTATACTTTGTTGCATAGAGGTTAAAAGCACAGGCTCTGGAGTTAAATCAGCCTTTGTTCAACCCCAGCATCACAATTTGCCAGTTTGGGGACCAGAAGTAAGTTATAAAATCACTCTGAATCTGTTTCCTTATTGGTGAAATAATAACAATGTCACCAAGCCTCAAAGGGTTGTTGTGAAGATTCAGTGGGACATTTAATCACATTTGACTTTTATCAGTAGTTATGTTGAGGGGGGTGATGTTTAAAGCAGATGACCAGTGGTCCCTAGTTCCTTGGGAAAGCAGCTTAAGGATTCGGGCACTGAGGCAATAAGAAAGGGAGCATGGGGCGCCTGGGTGGCTCAGTGGTTTAAGCCTCTGCCTTCTGCTCAGGTCATGATCTCAGGGTCCTGGGATGGAGCCCCAAATCGGGCTCTCTGCTCAGCGGGGAGCCTGCTTCCCCCTCTCTCTCTGCCTGCCTCTCTGCCTACTTGTGATCTCTCTCTGTCTATCAAATGGGTAAATAAAAATCTTAAAAAAAAAAAAGGGGGAGCACAAAAACTAAGTATATGACAGTTGTGGAAGGGGGTGGCAGTTGGGTATTTGTGGGGGGCCAAGATAAGGCTAATCACTACCTTTCTTTACTATGAATAGAGCTTTTTTTTTTTTTTTTAAAGATTTTATTTACTTATTTAACAGAGAGAGAGACAGCAAGAGAGGGAACACAAGCAGGGGGAGTGGGAGAGGGAGAAGCAGGCTCCCTATAGAATAGGGAGCAGGCTATTCTATAGAGGAGGAAGCAGGCTCCCTGCTGAGCAGAGAGCCCGATGCGGGACTCGATCCCAGGACCCTGAGATCATGACCTGAGCCGAAGGCAGCGGCTTAACCCACTGAGCCACCCAGGCGCCCCTCAGACTGCCTTTCTCTGACACCATTTCCTTTTTATTAAATGATATGTGTCAAAGTGCATTATAAATTCAAAAGTGTGATACTAAGTTAGTTGGGTACAGTTTTTAGGACCTTTCTATAAACTGAGGAAGACCAGTTTACACAAGTAACTGAAGTCAGTGTGGAGTACAACAGGGCACTTCTCAGAACCTAACAGGTCTCTGACCACATCTTCATGGTTCTTCTTATGGCAGCAGAAACTTCTGGCAGGTGAGACTGCTAGAACAGTGCAGTGGCCTCAACTGAAGTCCCTTCTGCACTAGACCCTGGAGTCATCTTCGGTCCCTGAGCAGCTCCATACCTGGATGACCTCTTCGCAGAAGGTCCATAAAGTCTATATACTCTAAGCCACTTGCAGTCTTTTGTGCCACAACAGAAATATTTATCAGGCAGACCCTGTATCAGTCTAGTAACATGGTTCTAAACCCCATCAATGCTTAGCTTTCTTAATGCACCATGAGATCCAAGTTCAAGTGAGATTCAAAATGAGGAAGACACTAGATGGGAAGGAGAAGACAGACTGAGGGTTAGAGAAGACACTAAATTCCCATTTTAAATTTTTATTTATTTTTATTTTTTTATGAACATATAATATCTAAATTCCCACTTAGATGCGAAGAATGGCAGGTGCCTTTGGAATATCTGGGTGGTGCTACCCCACAAATAGCTGGAAATAAAGCATGTGGAGATCTGAAGCTGGGTAAGAACAGTGACAGAGATCTGACAGGCTTCCGCTAGACATTGCACTGAGTTTGCATGGAGAGAAAATAAATTAAGAAAAACTCACCAGCATATGGAGTCACGGTAAAAGGAGAGGCGAAAAAGTGCCGTGAAGGAGCCTACAAAAGAGGGATCGAAGACAGATGCAGTGCTCACCAGAGCCAAGGGCTCTGAAGCCAAAAGGAGGTTAAAATTTCAAGGAAAGACTAGTCACCAGTGTCAAATAACACGGAGCAGTCAGTGAGGACAAGAACAAAAGACAGGCCAAGTGGATTTGCAATCTGCATGTCACTGGTGACTTTTCTGAGAGCAATGGAGCCCCGTGATGTGGGTACTACAGGTTTCTCCCTCTCTCCTAAAGTGGAGCGTTCCTAGGAAACAGAAATGGCAGAAAGCAAAGAAGCAATCACCATTAACTTCTGTGGAAAATTTTTTGAGCGTTCTGAGACTTAAAAAAATAACTTCTTTTAAGCTTTTCTGGTACCTTAGGACACATCTTGCTAAGGGATGCACAAAATCAATCAAGATAAAGCACAGATGCTCACAGACACGGTCCAAAGTTATGGTGGCTTGATGTTGAGTTGCTGACTGAGTGTAGTTCTGGGAGAAGGAGCTTGGCGGGGCCACTCCCCCCATATAACAGCTTGCTGCAAAACAAACATTGGGGGCACCTGAGTGGTTCAGTGGGTAAAGCCTCTGCCTTCGGCTGAGGTCATGATCCCAGGGTCCTGGAATCAAGCCCCACATCAGGATCCCTGCTCAGTAGGGAGCCTGCTTCCCCCTCTCTCTGCCTGCCTCTCTGCCTACTTGTGATCTCTCTCTCTCTCTGTGTCAAATAAACAAGTAATTAATTAATTAAAAAAAAAACATTGAATGCTATTTTCACTTTTGTCTTTTTTGTAAAATTCTTTTCAGATTTCTTTCACTTAGTGAAAAAAGGTAGGAATATAGGTCTTTCATAAAATTGAAGTGGTGGAATACTGACTCTTAAAAAGTAAGAGATATCTGGATTTTCTTCATGGTTTGGGCCAGTGTTTTATGAATAAATTCCAATTTCCTTTAGAGTTTTGATTTTATCATTTTCTGTTAAGAATTATGTTATCATATTAGATGTCTGCTATCATTGAACATTATCACCCTAACTTCCAAGGGAACTCTATTATTATTTTTCAGAGTTTGTGGTGGAACTCTGGCATATGGTAGACACTCAGGAAAGTTTGTTCAATGAATGTTCATAAGAAGAACGGGTGAATGTGAATTTAGGAAGCATGTGGGAAGAAAGTCTTCTTCCATATTGGAAATACAGTAAATATCTCATCTTTCAAAGTTAAATATAACCCTTTATATTTAAAAATTAGATGCAGAGCACCTGGCTGGCTCATTGGTCCTGCGTCTGCCTTCGGCTCAGATCATGATCCCAAGGTCTTCTTGGGATTGAGCCCCACATGGGGCTCCCTGCTCAGCAGGAAGCCTGCTTCTCCATCTCCCACTCCCCCTGCTTGTGTTCCCTCTCTCTCTCTCTCTGTCAGATAAATGCATAAAATCCTTAAAAAAAAATTAGATGCAATTAGGGGATAGCTGTAGCTTGGAAGACAGGCATGAAGACTGAATGCCAGCTATGGGGCATTCTCTATCTGCAAAATGGGGTAATACTCTTGACTTCACAGAACAGATGGAGGAGTTGAATTAAGTAGACACGTAAAGATCCAACCATAGGACTCTGCACAGAGGAGCAGAGTGGTAATTAACTGGTAGCAGTGTTAGTGTTAGTATTAGCTATTTGCTATTCGTCCTACAGGCTGTTTATTCAGATGCTCAAAACAGAAAAGTACAGTAATCTTCCATATAAGTTGGCAGGAAAACCTCGCCACTTTCGACCTAAAGGTCTAATCACTTCTTTGTACTTACATTTGCAGAAGAAGGCGGCAACCCCAACCAACCTATCGATTGATAAAAAGCGATCGTGGGACGAAGGCGCACTCAGTGTCAACTCTCAGCCATTTCTCTGATACCCGACCAGCGAACAGCCTGCGTTATAAAGTGTTGTCACACGTTTAAAAAATAATTTTTTTAACACTAGAAACTCTGCATTCATAACCATGGAAACGTTGAAGTCCTATGATGTTAGCGTGATTCTGACGCCCATCTGGTACGTTTTGCAAGGAATTCAGGAGGGAGTAGGCGTAGGGGGTGGACACGAGAAGGTGAAAGGGGGCGAGTCGGTGGGGAGAGGGGTAACGTGACTACAAGTACCATAGCAGCCAAAGAATAAAGTCTCCACCTTGACCGCCAAGTCGTTTTTATAAAAAAGCACAAAAAGAAAATGACTGCATTTCTTCCCCACCCTTTCGGCTCACCTCCTAGCGGGAACCGGACAGTCGCACCCTATACCTCAGGGTGAGCGAAAGCCACCCGCGTCCCAGTCTGCGGGCCCGCAGGGGTGGCCCTAGCCGAGCACGTGGCAGCCCGCTTCCTGCAGCCGAGCCCTTAGCCACCGCCCCTAGCCGCCGAGGGCGAGGTCGCCAGAGCCGGGAGGGGCGGGGCAGCAGGGACAGACTCCGCCCCGCCCCCCCGGCCGTGGCCCGGCTGCGCCCGAGCCCGGCGCCCCCCGCTCCGCCCCTGCTCCGCCCACCCGCCGGTGGCCCCGGGGGACACGGGGGGAGGGGCGCGGAGGCGGCGGCCCCTGGAACAGCGCAGCGCAGGGGAGCGCGCTCTGCACTTGGAGCCTGCCCGCCCGTCAGATCCCGGCTGTGCATTCAGCGGTGAGTACCGGCCCGGCCCGACGGATGTCCCGGGGCGGGAGCGCCCGCCGCCCTGTCCCCGGGGCAGTCGGCGCGAGCCTCTTCCGCGGCGCCCGAGGCTCCCTCCCCGAGAGGGACTGACGTGCGCAGAGCGGCCCGGGGCTGGAGAGAAGCCGGGAAGGCCCAGGGGAGAATCGGGGAGGGGACTAGCTCCGGGGAATCGACCTCTCCGCTCGTCTCCAGCCGGTGCCGCGCGGGCCCCAGGATTCAGGGACTGGAAATGGCTTTCCTCGTCCCTCCTCGCCTTGACTGTGCAAGCCGCTGGAGAGTCCTCGGCGAGGTTGTGCGGGCCTCAGGGGGAGTCCTCACCCAGGCTCTGCAGGCCGGCCGAACTGGCGAATCCT
Organism: Mustela nigripes; assembly: GCF_022355385.1. NCBI lineage: Eukaryota > Metazoa > Chordata > Mammalia > Carnivora > Mustelidae > Mustela > Mustela nigripes. Next base: position 38,319,335 of record NC_081565.1, on the reverse strand, counting down.
AACCCGGAGGAGGGTGTGCGGGCCTCGCTGGGGTGTCCTAACCCCAGGAGGGTGTGCGGGCCTCACTAAGGAGTTCCCACCGCGCCCGGGCTTACGGAATAGGGAAATCCTCACTGAGCCGGCAGGTCGGGGAATCCACACCAAATGATAAGGGGCAAATGGGGTGAGGTGGAAGGGTTGGGCACAGAGCCTACCTTCATAGATTCAAGAGATCCCGGAAGGAGCATGGGCTGCCATTCTTAATTGAGCCAGACATCAGAATGGAACATCTTTCTTGCAACACACATAACCCTCCTCACAGGCTTGGGGGCGGGGAGACACAGCCTCTAGGACAGCGGTGCTTAAACTTTGGGGGCGCTCAAAAACCCCTTTACACTCATGAAAATTCCTGTACCAAAGAGCTATTGTTTATGTGGGCTGTGTGTTTTATATTGACCATATATATAAAACAAAATTTACCGTCCTTAACAATCCATTTTTTTAAATAGTGGACCTATTATAAATATCCGTATTTTCCAAAACAGAATGTTACTGAGAAGAGTGGCATTGTTTTATATTTTTATGCATATCTTTGATGTCAGGTTTATTAGAAGGCACCTGGATTCTAATATCTGCTTCTTCATTCAGTCTTGCAATATCCCATCATGTTGCTTCTGGAAAACTCTGCTGTATACTCCTGAGCACATGATGGTGAAAAGGACAAATTGCATCTTGGTGTTATAATGAAAGTGGTGATCTTTCAAATAATGATCTTGTGGATACCAGCTTCACGCTTTGAGAACCACTGGTGTAGGAAATGCTTTGGAGGCTTAAGTCATTTGTCCTCTCTCTTGCTTGGGTTGCTTGCTCTAAATGGAAACACGTACCACCCCATGCATGGACAATGTTAACCTCCGGAATGTGGGACCAAGCTTGATCTCACTTTGGAAGCTAAGTACTAGGTTCCCACATAAGACATGATGAGCCCCAATAGCCTCCTGAAAACTCAGCAAGGCTCACAGATGGCTTTGGTTGTTACTGTGCCCATAGAGTTGGCCTGTCTGTGTGCCCCGATTGCAGCAGTGATATGGCAGAAAGGACCTGTGGGTTCAGAGAAGTGGCCACGAGGAGCCCATGCCAAGTGTGTAGGGGTTGGTGTGAAGTTACCAAGTAGTCAAAAAGTCATTTCCAAAAGAACATTGCCTTCCTTTTCTCCATGGTCAGTGCTGTTTGTACTTGTGTAGCCTAAGAGCTTATTGAAGTAGTATCAGGATTCCCCAATCTTGGTGCTCTTCCACTTTCCACTTTTAGAGGTGTACCACCTGGACCAGCCCTGCCTCAGCCCCTTCCAGAAAGCCGTGTCCGACGCCCTGGTGTGTGGTGGGTGGGATCCCTCACTGGTTTCTTTCCTCGGCTTCACACTCTGTGAAAACAAGTTGCAGATAGAAATTAACATACATGTGTACACCAAAGGAAAATGATTCCCCGACTCTCCTCCCTTTTGCTTCGCCATCCACAGAGCCTCTCCTGCTCTGATGAAGCAGCTTGGATACTGAGAAATGTTGAGAAATGTTAAAGCTGATAGTTGAGAAATGTTAAAGCACATAAGTGGATTGCATCTGTTGTTGCCCTGGCCCCAGGTGGGAGAAGGGAATGGGATCCCTGTGCCCTGGCTGTGTTCTTGGAGTAAAACTCCACTTTGATGGTAGGGGTCTCTTACCCCTTCTGCACTTGTTTCATGACTGCCTGCTTTATCAAGGGCCCAGTCCGGTACTGGACACTTCGGGGTAGTGAGCACAAACAGATGCAGTCCCGGTCTTTCTGGAGTTACGGTCTGGTAGCTTAGGTAACTGCTGGTTAATGGAGCCAGTCCACTGTTGAGTGTTTGCATGAAACCTGGTCCTGCGGGAAGAACACTGCTGCTACCAGTTGTGTAATCTGAAGCACATGCTGAAAAAGCCAGAGTCCCAAGCCATGATGATACCGATAAAACCAACACTTACTACCATATGCCTTTTTTTCTCTTTCTTCCTTTTATGGAGGAGGTGACTCCCTGGGGGGCAGCCAGACCCTATACTGGAAAATGAGCTCTAGTCGGTTCCAGTCACTGGGGCAGCCTTGGGCAGCCTTGAGAGCAAGACACTCTCTCTGGGCCTCAGTGTCTACATCTTTAAAGTGGGTGGTTGGGCCACTGATAACCAAGGGGCCAGTGGTTTACATTGGCATTTGTGTGCATCTCTTCCCAGCTCCATGTTCAAGGGCATCACATTTTTTTAGCTTTAAGTTAGCCGTTATGGGAATATCCACATCATAAAAATCAGCAGATGGTGGAATCAGGGCTCCCGCACCACAGAGAGCAAGTGGTTAGAGGTTTCCTGGCGCACCAGTGCTGCCGTGACAGCCCGCGTACTTTTCATGTGTTTGTACAGTTGACCCTTGAACAACATAGCAGACAGGTCGGGGTACTGACTCCCTGCGCAGTAGAAGATCCAGGTATAACTTGATTCCCCAAAAACTTCACTACTAATAGCCTACTGCTGATCGGAAGCCTTACCAATGATACAAACAATTACAACACAGTTTGTATGTATGTGTATGATATGCTGCATTCTTATAGTAAAGCTAGAGAAAATAAAATGTGAAGAAAATAATAAGGAAAATACATTTCCTTTACTGTACTTTGTGGATCATTGGGTCCATGTAGTTCAAATCCTTATTGTTCAAGGGTCACCTGTATTTTTAAAAAAAGAAACTCTTTAACGGTACCAGCGTGACCCAGTCAGTTAGGTGTCTGACTTTGGCTCAAGTCTTGGTCTCAAGGCCGGAGGATAGAGCCCTGTGTCAGCAGGGAGCCTGCTACTCCTTCTCCTGCCTCCCCCACCTTCCCGCTTGTGCTCTCTCTCTCTCTCCCTTAAATAAACAAGATCTTTAAAAATAATTATAATAATAAAATAAATTCTTTCGCCTGGACAAAGACACTGAATATGGGGTATGTGATTCAGTTCCTCCAGAACTGTTTATAGGGAACAGTCTGTTTTCTATCATATCCTAGAAGATGAATCAACAGACTTTTCTTTAGGCTTTGTGGACTCTACAGTCTCTTACTGTCCTTGCACCTTTTCAGCTCTGTTGTTGTTGTGTGAAAACAACCACAGACAATATGCAAATGAATAGGCACAGCTGGGTTTCAATAAAATTTTATTTATAAAAACAGGGGCTGGGCCATAGTTTGCAGACCCATCTTAGAATGTCAGAATGGGAGCCATGCTTTGAGGAGATGATTTCATGGAAAGGGACATTCTTTAGGACTTTATCCATGAATACAACAGATTTGGTGCTCGAGGACACACAGCTGGAAGAGCCAACTGCAAAGGATTTGGAGTGGATTGAAAAAGAATCCATAGTAGGTTGTTTAAATCAAGGCCAAGTATGTTCCCATTTTGAGGACACAGCCATGGTGTGTCCCATGTTTATTCCCAACTGCCTCTCTCTTAGGAGCCAGCTCCAACATTATGCTGGGACTAGTAGACCTGCAGTCTAAACCAGCATGTGGAATTTTGGGTGTTCTTAGGCAAAAATCAGTAGTGTCTCTAACAGGTATTCTGATTCCTGGGAGAGGGCCAAAAATGTTAAAGACAGAAGGGAAAATCATCATTACATGTGTTTATATTATATACACTGTGGATTACATTGTGTGTTTGTATACACATCTCTACGTGCATATTTGTCTATATATGAACCTAAGATATGTGGCTGTGCGATTATTGTTCCATGCATTTAAAAGAGTCTTAGGAATGTTTAGAAGACAGGCATACCAAGCTGTTACCAGTAGCCAGTTCTGGGCAGTGAAATGGGGTAGAAGAAAGACGGGAACTCTTCACTTACTACTCTTTGTAATACAGTGTGTTTCCCTACCCTGCAACATTTAAGTATTGCTTTTATAACCTAAAAATAAAACAAAAAACTAAAATCCCAACAACCGAAAATTTTTGAAAGAAAATAGGATTATTTCTATGGTAAGAATATTACCACCACCCCTTCTCCCCTAATAAAACAAATTATTTTAACTGTCACATCACAATTCTGAATTAGTATATATACCACTATATATATATATAAATATATATTATTACTATATATATTAATTCAAAATAATATTGGAAGAGAGGCCTCTCAAATCAAAACATGTTAGTAGTTGACTTAACCCCCTGTCCAAGATTACAAGTAACAGACGAGTGTTCTTTTATGGACTATTATACATCCCTTAGATTACTGTTGTAAAATGTTTTTTCATGAACCTGTCATGAAGTATAGTTTTTAGAATTCAAACCAGGTTACCCAAGAATAGTTTCCTGTGGTCCTGTTTTCATGAGGAGAGAAAGCACATGCATGTGTATGTGGGGCTGCACACACATCCACAAAGGCAAATGATATGCCAAAGGCTCCGCGGTTTTCTCTTGCTGGTGGTGTGAAGTTGCTTTTTAAATTTTCTTCACTTTCCTAATCAGTATTTTCTAGCATGTATTAAACAAGTATTAAATTTAATAGAAGTAGTAAAGTCAAACAGCTATTAAAAATGATAGGACCAAAAATAACCACCCAGTTACTTGTATCTTGGGGACAGCACAGTTGCCTTCATTTTCTCCTGAGTTGTCTCATAGCAGATGCCTGCCTACTCCCTTTCTCCAGTGGGAAATAGAGAAAAAGTATGGAGCAAGAGGCATGGGGAACCAAAAACGGGCCCACGGACAGACCTCAGTCAGGCTGTGCTTGTCCACTTCCCTGTGGAGTTGGCTCCAACCTCAGCCCCTCCCTCTTTGTCCAGGTGACCCAGAGGTTAGAAAGTGCATAGGATTAGTACCATTCCCTGAGAAGCTATCAGCTGACCATCTTCCTAGAATAAATGGCCTTTGTTTCTTTTCTTTTTTCAAGTAGGCTGTATGCCCAATGTGGAGTCCAATATGGAAATTGAACTCGGGACCTTGAGATGAAGATATCAAAAGTCAGACATTTAACCAATTCAGCCACCCAAGCACCCCCTATTTAAGCTATTTTTATTTTTTTTAAAGGTTTTGTTTTGTTTTGTTTTTTATAAATGCTAGCTGCATTTTTTTTTTTAACAGATTGTATTTATTTATTTGACAGACAGAGATCACAAGTAGGCAGAGAAGCAGGCGGGGGGGGGCCGGGGAAGCAGGCTCCCTGCCAAGCAGAGATCCGGATTCAGGGCTCGATCCCAGGACCCTGAGCCAAAGGCAGAGGCTTTAAACCACTGAACCACCCAGGCGCACCTTTAAGCTATTTTTAATGGAAAATTTTTTCAGATATAGAAAGAAGTAGAGAGTATAAACTCAGCTTCAACAATTGTGAACATTTGGCCAGTCTTGGTCCACCTATACCTTTCCCCAAATTCACTTCTTTTCTTCCCTCTTTCAGGAGTTAGCATCTTACCGTCAACTGTATAAATTAACAAAAACTTATTGTGTCTTTTTTAAAAAGCATGCACTGATGCTGTAGGAAAATTCTTCATATTCTACCCTAATGTCAGCCCAAATGAACAACTGCCCAGCCCTTGAGCCCTTGCTGTGTGTTTCCTGCTTCCCTGTGTTTGCATTCATTCTTCTCTCTGCCTACGAGTCTAAATCAGTCTGCTCTCATTCCTTCTCCCAGTGCTCTGTGAAGCCTTTCTCAGTTCTCCAGGCTATAGCGGTCTCTTTCCTGGACCTTCTTTATGACCCTTGTGTAGCATATCGTAGTTATTTGTGTGCTTATCTTGGATAAGCACTGTTAGACTGTACTGTTCTTATGAAACAAGGAGTATTTTCCTGACCTCCCTCTCCAGTGGTACTTCGCAGTGCTTAATGCAAAGAAGGTGCTCAGAAATATGTGCTTAATTAATTTGACTTGATTACATTCACTGAAGAAAATTTTCGATTATAAAAGAAACACATCACACTAAAAGGAAAATGTTTAGATACAGCCTGGGACCGAAAACATTTGATCTCACCTGCAAGGATTTTATTTTATTTTTCTAAAGATTTATTTATTTATTAGAGAGGGGGGAGAGCAGAGGGAGGGGGATAAGCAGACTCCACACTGAGTATAGAGTCCAGTGTGGGGCTCTGACCCAAGACCCCAAGACCGTAACCTGAACCGAAATCAAGAGTCGGAGTCCTAACCAACTGAGCCACCCAGGTGCCCCTCACCTACAAGGATTTTAAAAGACTTTAAAGAATTATAAGGAAAAGAATTTTCAATTTGAGCTAATATAGAAAGGCAACTTTTTTTGAGGAAAATAATTTTTCTTTATGCCATTTAACTGTCACTTGTCAGTTTTTCACATATATATCTGGAACCTATAGCTCTTCTCTGCTTTTTTAGAATGCTTTTTTTACCCCAGCTAGGTAAGAGTGACTCTGACTGTATTTTAGAATATCCATTGTGTTTTAAAACGTAGATTTAAATCTTCAGTAACAGAAATAGGCTACACGTCGGACCCACAGGCCACATGAAGTAAGTTGATACCAATCTCATGGATGCTGGTAGCTCACAGGTATAGAGTTCCCCGTGCACACTGTGTTGTACTGTCGCCACGTATAACTATCAGAGCAGCCCTCGGGAGCCGGGCAGAGCAGCCTGGGGCAGGTATGGTTACCTTAAATCTGCAAGGATGCAAACCTGGGTTTAGGGAGATGGAGTGAATCTTGCGGAAGGCAAAAAGAAGGGGTGTGTGATTTTAGGCTTGGATTGGAAACCTGAGGGCTTTGGGATTAGGTGTTGCAAATGTGCAAAGATAGGAAACTGTCTTTTTCAATATTGTATGTCTTTGGGAGACAGACCAGGTTGCTGAGGTAAGTTATGTATCCCTTAATGCCACAGAACTACCGAAGTGATCTGGTACTTTTTGAAGCAGTCATTTCTCAGATCCCTCATGTTCTGCCTTAGTCTTTTGCCATAAGAATGAATCCACTTTCTGATGAATTAGCAAGGCTGCTATGGCTAAGTGCTGGTGTGGTTCTGTCTCATTGTCTTTTCTTGGCTTAAGAAGACCTCTGAGCAGGCCCATCTTTGGATAGTGTGACTTGCCTAGGCTCTTGCTCAAACAGATGTGTATGGAGGACTTAGTTACTCCTTTGCCTCATCATCCTTTTATAGCCATTATTATTTTTAAGATTACTTATTTATTTAACAGAGAGAGAGAGAGACCACAAGTAGGCAGAGAAGCAGGCGGGAGGGCACTGGGGGAGAAGCAGGCTCCCTGCAGAGCAGAGAGCCAGATGCAGATGCGGGGCTCCATCCCAGGACCCTGGGATCATGACCTGAGCGGAAGGCAGAGGCTTAACCTACTGAGGCAGTCAGGTACCCCCTTTTATAACCATTATTGTAAAATTACAAAGCAAAATATGTACACTGTAGTATAGTTCATGAAGAGGTTTTGTCAGCCTAAGGGTATTCTCCTACATGATCACCAGGTTTGAATTTTGGTTTGAGAAGAGGAGAGGTGAATATACCATTGCTGATGGTCTCTTAGGTGCAAGAGCTATGCTAGGAGAGGCATACAGAAAGTCAGTTCTGTAATAGTGGTGGCAGAAGGACGAGTCTTAGGATTGATTTTAAAGGTTTCATAAAAGCTTTATTTGCTCAGTGAAGTAATCAGTTGCATTTTTTTTTTTTAAGTAACCTCCACATGCAGCATTGAATCCAGTGCAGGGCTTGAACCCGCGACCCTGAGATGAAGATCTGGGCTGAGATTAAGAGTCGGATGCTTAACCGACTGAGCCACCCAGGTGCCCCATCAGTTGCATCTTAAATGCTGGTGTTGTCTGTATTACTGACATCAGCTCATCCTTTCAAAGTTACCTATCATGCCAATTTTGCCAAAGTCAAGGATATTTTAGGGGAAATAAAGATGGACTTTCTAGTCTTGACACATGTCCCTTGGAGTATGAAGATTGTTTTAATATGAGATTTCATTTTTTAAATCCATTTGATTAACTTGGGTTTTCGTATGAGGAGTGACCATAAGTTCCATCACTTGTGCCGCTGACTTGAGGCAACATGGTGCAAGAGTCAGCCCGGCATCACAGGGCCTGGTTTGACCCACAGCTTAGCAACTTACCAAGGCTTCCCAGCCTTGGCAAATTACTTAACCCCTCTAGTCCTCAGTCTTCCTGCTTGTAAAACGGGATGGTGATGCCATTCTCACAGGGTCCCTAACAGACCACGTGAGACAACGAAGCAGAGGTGCCTGGCACCCCCAGGCAGCCAGCACGTGTCCCCAGCTGCAGGGCTCACAGACGGATGGAGAACTTATGGCACAGTGCCTATATGCTGCTTCCATTCTCCCGAACTTTTGTCCCAGCCCAGAGCTCCTGAGCTCCAGACCCACGTAGGCAGCCACCTGCTAGATGTCTTCATCCCAAAGCCGCCACCACTAAAACCAGTATCTTGGCTCCGGTCTTGTTAATTGGCTCTGCCAGTTTGCCCAGATGAGTCACATGGGAACTGTCCTGGACTTCTTCTTCATCTCTCTTCTTTAGTCCATCCTGCTTGCTTTACTCTCGCTGAGATCACTTGCCTCTGACCTTATCTTCTGACTTAGTGACAGTAATATCATGGTAACCTGCCTCCCCAACACCAGTCAGCATCCTTTCCCTGAGGTAGTCCCTGTGACTCCCAAGTGATCTCAGAAAATCAAATCAGGTCTCTGGAAGTTCAGCCTCAAATCCTCTCATGGTGCCTCCTGTCTTCAGGATAAATCTGAGCCTTTTTGTGATGTAGACCCTGCCCTTCACTTTTCACTCCTCTCTTAGCTCTGTCTCTGTGAGAGAGAGAGAGCTCTCATGGAGTCTCTCCAAAGTCCCTCCACCTGGGACTTTCTGACTTTCATGAGGTCACACTTGCGTGCCTTCGCAAGTCCTGTTTTCTCTGCCCAGAATATTCTTTCAGCCTCCTTCTGTGTAGTTCTGGGAGGCTCGTGGCTGGTGTTGCCTTCCCTGAAGGCCTTCCTGTGCCCACCCCCCACCCCCATCCCACGCTGCTTTCCCTAGAGGCTTCTTTATCACCATTCACCCCTACTGTAGCTGTCATTAATGCCTCACCAGTCTATATGTGACTGAAGCAATGGGGACTAGTATCCCTTTATCCCAGCGGTTTGTAAAAGTCCTGTGTGTGAATGAACTTGCATCCTTTCTCTAAGACAACCCAGAGAGGCTCAGACGCCAGGTGTGTCTAATGCTATTTTATTGCTTGTCACATCTTTGAGGCAGTGAAGTGGCAATTGCATACAGATGCCATGTCGCTGTGTGGACCACCAATGGAACTAGGGCAGAGCTGCCTGACAGGTGGGCTCTAGGGTCTGATGCACTGGATTTTGGGTTCTAGTTCTGCCTCTCGACAAGCCTGCCATCTAGCTTCGGATTTCCAGCTCCTGACCACATCGCTGTACTGCTAACGTGATGGTCCAAAAACAGGAGCATTGGGTCCTCCCAGCAGTTGCCTTTCTTCTGGAAAATCAGCAAATAATGGGTTTATACCTCAAGCTTCTGGGAACTCTACTAGCGTGAGTCATCCTTCTCTGGTCCAACCAGTTCCGAGGTGGGTGGGGTTAGATGACCTCAGGTATGGGGTAAATTTGTGGGGATAAATGCTTCCCCATGAGACCCTAGCAGCCTGACACCTTGCCTTTTGCAGTGACACTGTTTCTATTTCCTAAAATTTGGGTTAGAAAAGTTCATTACCAAGCATCTACAAAATTAGTTCAGAAGCTTGAGAAAATCAGGCAGCTTTCTTAAAGAATGGATATCAACTAGACCTGCTCCATAATGCTTTTAAAAGTACAGTTGTCTGCCCCTATCCCACTCCTCCTGCTCTCAGAAGTTAGATCCAATAGAATGTGATTCTGCAAATGTCATTTCTGGGTTGTCTGCAGGTGTCATTTTTGAAGCCCCACTGATTGCTGTGGGTTGCTGCAGAGTAGGGGACCCACATTCCGAGAAGGGGCTGAGGACTGACCTCAATGAGGACAGGATGAGGTCAGGAGCGGAGGCCTGGGTCAGGATGACTGTGGCGGGGGGGAGCTTGCCCCGCTTCTTCCTTCCTTTCTGGCCAAATGGTTTATGACCTCACAATGACTTTTTCTTCCCAGTGCAGCTTAGGAATTATAAATTCTGAAGTTCACAGAACTTTTTGTGAAACTGCTTGTATTAGCCTGCAGTGATTTCAGAAATTAAAACTATTTCTGTTCTTTCGAGTTTGTGCTACTGTAGTTAATATAAAATGAGCTTAAAGGATGTGTCGGCGAAGTCTTTCTCCTTTGGGAATCAGCAAGCCTAGAACTGGGAGTCTTAATGAGACAGGGGCTATTGGATCAGACAGCGCAGTGACCATGGCCATGGTCCCCCAAATCCTCACTGTTGCCTTTGGCAGTGGCTGTATACATCTGCCAAGTGAGTCATGATCATTTTTATGACACATCATTAAAAATTTCCAGAGTTACTTAATAATGAAGTTTAAGGAAACTGAAGGGTTAGATTTCAGGAAGTAGCTACTTTTTAAATGCCATCTAGTATTTTCATGCTATGACTTAATTTCACATCAAACTTTAACAAATTCTGACATTGGGAATCTATAATTTAAACCAAGTGTAAAGCTAGGACAGTGCATTATAGTTGGTCTTTAGTCACAGTTCCTAGAGTGGCCAATTCTGCGGCCTCCCCACCTTGTCTCCTCCTCTTCTGCCCTCGCTCACCCTCTTCAGGCCTATGTGCCTTCCTCAGACCCACCTCAGGGCCTTTGCACATGATCTCACCCCTCCTCCAAATAGTCAGTAGCTTGTCCCCTCACTTTCTTCCAGGCTCTGCTCAAGTGGTTGTGTACCAGTGAGATCCTCCTTTCAGAAATCCCAGTATCCTTCACGGCAACATACCTTACTTCCTTCATCCTGCTTATCCACAGAGCTGGTCACGCTCTGACCTTCTGTTTGTGTCTTTATTTAGCTGTGTGGTCTTTCTCCTGCCCCTACTTCCCTCCCTTCTCATGGAAGCACTACCAGGGCAGGGACTTTGTCACTTCTGCTCCTGGGTATATCCCCAGTGTCTTAAACAGTTTCTGGCACATATTAGAGGGTTAATATAAATACATGTTGAATACATGAATGAATGAATCATGGAATTTTTTGCCTTAGGGACTTTTTAGGATCATTGTTATGTTATGTTACAGATTGGGAAACTGAGGCACAGAAAGGTTGTGTGGCTCATTCGAAATGGGGCTCAGTCATTTCACCACTGTTAACAGCTCTTTTTAAAAATCCAGGAATATATGTGGAGTGAAAACAGACTGATAGTTTAAAAATTTAACAAAAATAAGACAAGTCATTGTGTCATGGCAAAACTTTCTAATACAGAAGGCAGAGTCTTGTTCATGTTCACACTGTATAATGCACCTCGCATATAATTAGTGCTCAAGAGATATGTGTTCATGGATTTGGTTACATTTTTATAAAGCCATTCCTTTCTGCAAGACCTTGCTTCCGTGCTCCTCTTTTTCTTTTTTTATTCTCTCCCCAAATAGACGATTGTTCTTAGGGCTCCTCATTCAAACTTCTTTCAGTTACAAGTGTCCAATTTATGCGCTTACTCTGTGTGTGTGTTTAATTTCATCTACGAACAGCTAGCAGGATCAAAGAGGTGACCTGGTCTCTGGGAAGATCCAGAGATATTTAGTTATTCCCGTTTTCCAGATGCAACTACATCAAATAAAGCAAAGAACTAATCTTTCTAGTTCACTATGTGGAAAAAATCCAGCTGACAAGCCATGGTGGTTTGCTGGCCTGCATGCTTCTGACCTCAGTCTTATTTATGCTTACATAGACATCCTTGGAATCTCACTTTTGACAAAAAGTTGTTTATAAGTAGCATGATGTTTAGATACACAACAGTCAGTTTGGGAAGTAGGACCAATTAATTTCTCTTTAAATAGAAAAGAAATGAAGCATAGCTAATCTTTATAGTGACCTGAAGTGAACTTCAGAGATGCAGTGACCTTAACTTTAACAATTGGAAGCCATGAAAATTCAGGATGGGTATATTTAGGAAAAGTGAGAAGAGAAATGGGCAACCACATGAAATAGAAACCACTCTTGTGTGTCTTTAGATATCCTAATAAATAAACAATTCGGAGGATGTATTGTCTGCACTTTAGACCATTCTCAACTAATCACCTGCAAACTCTTTCAAACTATACAAGCTCTCCTGGAATCCGATATGCATACTCCCCACCGCTCCCCAAAATAAACAAAACCTCTGTCCTCCACGCCCTACCACTGGCAGGAGATGACTCTCCTCGGCTCCTTCTACTGGTCCACGGAAATCCTGCAGTTGGTTGTGGGGCCCATTCATATCTGTGCCTCTTTCTCTATCATAAGATAACCGGAGAGGATTCAACTCTGATAACAGAAGCAGCTAAATCTTGGATTTATATACTCCGATGGCTGGAAAGTGGCTCGAAGAGCTAAATCTTACTGTATCTGTCACTGGCATTTAGCCAAAGTTGCCTTTTTCCATGCGTTTCCACAAATCTGGCTGTGCGGGATAGCCCCGTGGTGCGGCATTCCCTGCCAGCTGGGTGCGTGGTCCGAGATGTGCTTCTAGCAAGAGTGACGGTTTAGCAGTGCGCTGCCCAGACGCCAGCCTCTGTCTCCCACACAAAACCTCATGTAGGAAAGACATTAGGGTTGGAGGCTGACAGGGACAGGACCCATGGGCAGAAGAAGCTGCATGGCCCATTATATACCTCTAGGTTGGGAGGGGGTAGGATAGTGTAGTCCTCCCAGGTATTTTGGAGACAAGGTTCTCAGGATTCTGAGGGGGCTTATCTATTGTTGGGAAGGGTCATTTAATATTGTTTAGTAAAAACACAGTCATGGGACCTTTCAGATGTATACCAGTGGGTCTTATTCTTGGAGGGTGATTTCTAACATCTATATGGGAGGGAGAGGGGAGAGATAAAGGAAGTTCCCAAAGGAATTTTTTTATGTTAAAGTAGACCGACAGGATCTTGGGGCTTGGGCTAAGATTGCCTTCTGCCCTTAGCAAACAATTCGACATCAAGGGAGCTGAGTCCCTAGAAGAATGTCACTCTGCCTGTTTCAAAAACTTGTCAATGGGCTGGAATCAGTAAGGGAATTTAATAATCTTTCTTCTGCCTTTGTTTTCCACATCAAAACCCATCTGCGGGATTGTTGTCTGGGCTTGGAAGTTAAGTCTGCCTAACAGATAGCAAAGCTCACTGAACCAAATGGGGATTTCGCCCATGATTTAAGGTAAAGGGGCCACCTACCTTGCTCTAACCAGCTAGGTTCATGACGTACCCCAGCGTGGCGTCAAACTGTCTAAAGATTTTAGGGCCCCATCAGAGTTTTGGGCTCCGTTCTTGCCTTCACAGGGTTACAGAGCCGTGTCTTAGCCACATTAATAGCTCAGTCAAGTCCCCCACAGAGATGAGGACATTTGGTCACCAGAGGCCATCTCGGTTTGGCCTGTCCCGCAGACAGTTCACAAAAGAAGAAATTCACATGGTGACGGGACAGATGAAAAAGTATCCACCTTCACTCACTAGCAATTAAAGAAATGCCCAAGATTAGCTTTTTAATCTCTCAATTTGTCCAAAGTAAGAAAGAATTACATTACCTGGTTGAGGCACTTGCATTCGCTGCCTCAGAGAAGGGTCCTGAGTGGGAACAGTCTTTCCCAGGCCACGTGGTGACGTTGAACAGAATCCAGACATGCAAATCCTTTCTCCCAACTGCCCTACTTCTAGGAACCAAAAGCTGGGAATTTATATGGAGGAAATGGGTTGAGGACCTACTCAAAGAAGAGTGTACAAAGGTTGCAGCATTGTTTGAATGTTAATACTTGGAAACAAACTACGTATTTTAATGATAAGAGATTTAAGTAAATTGTTGTATATCTGGATGATAGATTTTTATAGTGTATTTAAAAGTGATATAAACTATCACATGCTGGTCTGATAAAGATGTATTGCTGAGTGGGAAAAAAAAAAAAGCAATTTACAAAAGAACCTGAGATCTAATCCATTCTTTAAAGAGATCCAAATCCATTTAAAAGTCATGTTAGGGGGCGCCTGGGTGGCTTAGTCGTTAAGCATCTGCCTTCGGCTCAGGTCATGATCCCAGGGTCCTGGAGTCGAGCTCCGCATAGGTTCCCTGCTCGGTGGGGAGTCTGCTTCTCCCTCTCCCACTCCTTCTGCTTGTATTCCCTTTCTCACTATATCTCTATCAAATAAATAAATAAAATCTTTTAAAAAAAAAAAGTCATGTTAGGTGAAACTCCAAGCTTCTATGGTGACTTTTATTTACTTCTTTTTGTTTATCTGCACTTTCTAATGTTTCTGCAATGATCATCTATTAATTACTGTAATATTTTTGATAACGGCAGCAGGTTTGGTCTCCTGCTGGGATTGTTGGGGGAGGGAGGAAGTGGAGATGGGGCTGGGGAGGGTGATGAGTAGGAAGTTTTCCCACCTGGATTGATAACGTTCGACGAATAGGAAGTATGCAAAAAGTCCGTCTAAAGTTAGATGTGAACCATTCACAGATTCTTTTCAGAACCCGTGCACTGCATCAGTGGTGACAAAGGACAGCATTTGGGGAGCAGAATGGGTTTACTTTTAAGTAAATTCTCATCATTTTTTAATTTTTTTAAAAAGATTTTATTTATTTATTTGACAGACAGATCCCAAGTAGGCAGAGAGGCAGCAGGCAGAGAGAGAGGAAGGAAAGCAGCTCCCTGCTGAGCAGAGAGCCTGATGCGGGGTTCGATCCCAGGACGGTGGGACCACGACCTGAGCAGAAGATAGAGGCTTAACCCACTGAACCACCCAGGTGCCCCCCCTCACCCAGCTTTTTAAAAGTAAGTGACAAAGAAAACATGCTTGCAGAAAATAGAGCCTGGATTCTGTTCAGAAGTTAAAAGTCCCCCCCACCCCGCCCCACCCTGCCCTTTAAACCATGTATTCTTTCTTCTATCTAGGGATAATCAATGTTAACTTTATTCTAGATCTTTCTTTTTGTATTCATTTACATATACGATGGTATGTGTGTATATGGATGAATATATACTAATAGTCTTGCGTTTTTAACTTAAGTTAGATTCTAGTGTACATATTATTCTGCAATTTCTCCTATTCCACTTACATTACTTGATGTGAGTCTTAGCTCACATTTCTTATGTTGAATCTGAGTAAGGAATTGTACGTTCGATATTTGTATCAGTAAAATTTATTTGCCCTTACTCCTCTGCCTCTTGGAATAAACTCAGTCACCCAGGGCAGATTGTTAAAAACTTAGCCCTAAGTTACTTTCCCAAAGTGTAGCTGACAGTCAGTTCTCTGCAGTTTGGAACCCCATGGAAGGCTCAGTCAATGCTTAGAGAACTAGCTCACAAAAGCTCCAGGAGATTGTGATATGTGAAAGTGCCTTGAGTGGTACTTTTTCAACTTTTACTTTTGAAGGATTTTAAGCATTCTTTTACCCCCTGCCAGAAATTTGCATTTCACTGGAGAGAAAGTCATCTGGATGTTCTTCCTAGGTCTACGACTCATAAATCCACTGACCCCACTTTCTTCCTGGGGGCCTGTTTTCTCGTCAGGAACATGCTACGGCATGTCTAAGGTTCTTTCCAGAAGGCTCAACATTCTCTGATCCTGTCTCATCACTTTGGTAGCACCTAGGACAAGGTGTCCCGAGGGCATGGGGGTGAGGGGGATCGGTTAATGCCATGCCACGTAAGCACAAATGGTAGTGCTCTCCAAGTCATGTGCAGGCGTCCAGAATTGGGACCAAAGGTTGAATGGCAGCAAGACTGTTGGGGTGGAGCCGTGGCTCTGAACTCCCTGTACCTTTTTACCGACAGCATGGTTCATTTGTTAAATGTCTCAGATCTGTCTGCCTGTGTCTAATGTTTAGTTTGTTGTTTGTTTTATTTTTTTTAAGAAATTAACAACAACAACAAAAATTTTTTAAAAATCTGGCGTTCAACACTCTCTCCCCACTCCCGCTCTTCCTTGTATCCATGCACAAGATGGACCCGAGGGCATCATGACATTGGACACGTCACCCAGCTGGTATTTCAGGATGGGTTACTTTCCAAAGACACTGTTTCTCAACCAAATAATTTTCCGGATTTTAAAGAGTGTGAGCTAGGTGTAGTGAAGGGTTTCAGATACAGTGCAACTGTCTCTTTTTAAAATTCCTTTTTGCATAAGCGCGGGTCACGTGTCCTACCTGATTGACACTCGGGGTGGGTACAGTTGAGCCCTCCAACGGTTCTGTTCATGAAGCACAAGCTCCAAATGAGCTCACCGTCGCTGCTTCAAAGATATCACTTCCCCTTCTTAACTTTCATCTTTTAAAAAAAATTTCTTTTCTCTTTTCCTTTTTGCTATTCCTCTTCTTTTTTTTTTTTTAGCCTGCATGCAATCCTGTTCTTAATCTGTAGAGCAGAAAACAGTAGCACCCAAGCAGATTTCTATGCACCTGAACCCTTCTCCGCTAAAAGAAAAAAAAAAACTAGGATAACACTCCTCCCTCTCCCAAAAAATCCACAGTGACTCCCTCTGTTCACGCCTTCCTTTTATGAGCATTGAATGGGGATTAGGTAGAACAGAAAAAAGGCAGGAACAAAGCAGAGGGGAGGCAGAGTGGGGGATAAGAAAAGAAAGGAGTTGAAACAGTGGGGTGTGGGCTTTCCGTGGATGTGGGAGGTAAGAGGGCAGGTTTCTAGATGAAACCCAGACCACAGGTAGTTTTGGAGTCTGCAGGATTTGCAGTCCTACTTGAGGTTTGAGGAGGAGGTACGATTCTGGCCAGGGGAAGGCAGACCTGGGAAGCGTTCATGATGCCCAGATTCTACTTGGGGTCTAGACTGCTCCCAGGCCAAAGATCTCTCCACTCCGACCCTCCTTGGAACGTGATTGTTTTTGACTTTCTCTTGGGATCGCTGAAGCACCGGGAGCTCCTGTAAAGCGATTTAAGACAAGAATGATAGCTTGAGTGAAACTGGGAGGGATTTCCAGAGCCCTCCAGGTGGTGTGAAAGGACTGTTTCCCAACTTGGAAGCAAAACCAGTTTTTGGTCGCCAGAACACAGCTCCTGTTGCTTTCCATTGACCTGTGGCTCAGTACAGAGTGCAAGGGACATGTGCCCACGCTGAGCTCAGACCGACCTGCTGGGTGACCCTGGGAAGAAGGAAAGGCATCTCCAGGATTCCAAAGTGAGTTCCAGGAGGAGGAGTTCTCAGGTCCCTAAATCTCTTCTGGCATTTTCTTTTTAACCTGTGGGGCTGGTTGGTGACCTCTAGCCAGCACACCCCTTTAAGAACAGGGGTTGTTTTCACGGAGGGAAGATTTAAAACCCAGCTCTGCTTCTTATTAGGTGTATGTCCTTAGGCAAGTTCTTCTGTCTCTCTGAGCTGCAGTTTCCTTAGGGGTAAAATGGAAATAATGACATGCTTTCACTTACAGAGATGTCGCCAAAATTAGAGAAGATGGTGTAAAGCGCTGGGTATTTATGTTTCGGTACCCAGGTACTTACATGCTGCTACTGAGTAACTAGGGACTGATTTCTTTCTCTTTTAGCTTCTGCAAGGAGAATTTGGTTCATTAATATGTTGAAATTAGACAATTATCTAGTTTCTAAGGAAAAAGGGAAGCAGATGTTAGAACACTTTACAAAGCCATTTTCCATAAACGCCCTGATGGTCACTATGTCTGCCCTGGAACACTGGCTGGCTCTGTGGTGGGAGGAGCTGGAAGGGACTGAGTCTTGGGAAGTTCTGCCCCAGGACATTTGTAGGCTCCAGGGAAGTGGATGGACACATTTCAGCCTCGCTGATTCATGGCCAACATGGGTACAACTTAGCGGTTGAATTCACCACAGAATTTTTTCAAACTGGAGGCGCCTGGCCTCTTTAGGGTTTGACAGAGAGAGAGAGGAATGAGGCTTTTTAAAGATGTGAATGACCCACCCTCCTGGTTCTGCGAGCGTCCCCCACGTCTCTGTGGCTGCAGAGATTGCCACGGGTCCCGCGGCCTCTGCGGAGACACTGTTCTCTTGATCCATCTCCCTGGGAGGCAAAGAGCAGTTTTACTCTTGCATTTGCTGCTGTTTGGAGTAGTTAAGTCTAGGGGCAATGGTAGCTAATCCAAGGAGAATAGGATGATTGCCTTTTTCAGTTTACACCTTTAAAATTCTAGTTATTAGTCTTGTTTTCTGAGCCCACAGATTTGTAAACTCCTGCACACGGGCGAACACATTTCTTACTAAACAGCATATTTCTAGGTTTTTTGTCCTCTTGGCTGGCCCCTCATTTAGTGGGGAGGGGTGGGAAGTCTCCCGCATCTGTGTGGCACTGCGAGCGCTCTCCCCTCAAAGGGGCCGATTCGGTGACTCCGAGGCCACCCTTTCTCCAGCCTCTGCCATTGCAGCGGCCACCCTCCAGCGGCTCACACAGGTCACCTCTCGCTTCCTCCCTTCCCGTGGTCCCCTACCCGAGTTTTCTCTCTCTGGTGACCCTGCTGTCCTCCAGTCCCCCGCCCGCATGGCCGTCATGCAGCAAACCCACACAGTCATTTAGAAACCTTTCCTTACCAGCACTTCTAAATCCAGGGAGTCCATGTGGAAATCCACACTGCCAGACTTGCTTGAAAAATAGGATGATCTTTCCCCACGGGGAATTAGGAGACAGTAGCAGTTCCCAGCACAGCCACTGGCAGAAAGACACTCTCCCCGGCATTCTCTGGTGCCCGTGACAGGCGTCTGGCTTGTCCTCCGGCCTCCATGGAGGCAGGGACTGCTTCTCAGCCAGCGCCTCTCTCCACAATCACCTAGCACCAGCCTTAGTACATGCACAAAGAGCTATTTCTCTAAAACTTGTGACTTGTTTTCAAAAAGTGGCATGCACGTGGGTAAGAATGCACACGATATGAAAGGATGTACGGTGGACACTGAGTCTTACTCCCCGTCTTGACTTCCCTGCCCCAGTTGCAGCAGCCAGTCCCTTTTGTGTTTTAATGAAGAAATGGGCCTGTCTGTGGAGACAAGAACCACTTGTCACTTTTCATCCCCCCCCAAACAGTTATTTCCTGTACAGACAGACCTCATTTTATGGTGCTGTGCAAACACTGCGGTTTGGACAGATTGAAGGTTTGTGGCAACCCTGCATTGAGCAAGTCTCCTGCCACCAACAGCGTTTGTTCTAGTGTCTGTGTGTCACATTGTGACAATGTTCATGATACGTCCAGCTTCTTCACTGTTGCATTTGGCGTGGTGCTCTGTGGTCCGAGATGACGACTCCCTGGAAGCTTAGATGATGGTCAGCATTTTTTAGCAATGAAGGTTTTCTTCATTAAAATCGGCACATTTTTTTTTAGACATGATACTGTTGCATGCTTGCTAGATTACAGTATAGTGTCAGCGTTTATATGCACTGGGAAACCAGCAACTTCAGTGGACTCACTTTACTGCAATATTTACTGTATTGTGGTGGCTGGAAGGGAACCCACGTTATCCCCCGAGGCATGCCCACAGGTGTTTTTTCATTTTACAGTAATGTGTTGATCACGCCACATCAGTCGTCCCCAGAATATGTTGAATATTTAAGTATTCATAAAACTCCTGGGTTAATTGGGTAATGTTACTATTTTTTATTTAAGATTTTCTCTTTAAGTAATCTCTACATCCAGCATGGGGTTTGAACTCGCAACTCTGAGATCCAGAGCCGCACAATCCACCGACCGAGTCAGCCAGGCACCCCAGAAATGTTACTCTTCTTATCTCAAAATTAAGACTGTTTTCCCAAGGGGTAGGACTGGAAAGCAGGTCTTCCAACTCCTTCTCCAGTGCATCAGCTCTGAGTTGTACAGTTACTTGAGATTGCCGTTTATCTGTGTGGTGGAGTCCAGGAACAGTGTCCTCCTTTGTTCACGGCTTACAGTTTATACAAAGATACGTAAGTCCTGGCTGAAGCTGGGGTAGAGGGTCTCCTCCACACATATCTGGGTAGTTTGGGCCTTTATGCTCCTCTGCAGGAACAGAGATTCCCCGATTGAACACTGCGTTGCCACCACATGCAAAAGTGAATCAGGAGGGGCGCCTGGGTGGCTCAGTGGGTTAAGCTGCTGCCTTCGGCTCAGGTCATGATCTCAGGGTCCTGGGATCGAGTCCCGCATCGGGCTCTCTGCTCAGCGGGGAGCCTGCTTCTCCCTCTCTCTCTCTCTGCCTGCCTCTCTGCCTACTTGTGATGTCTCTCTGTCAAACAAATAAATAAAACCTTAAAAAAAATAAAAATAAAAAAAAAATTTAAAAAGCTAATTAAAAAAAAAAAAAGTGAATCAGGAAGACTTCAAACTAACACATTAATGTCAAATGCTGCAGAGACTGTTACAACAGAAAATAGCTGCTTCTGAGCCCCTACTTACAGAGTTCAAATTTTATACAATTGTATGTCATCTGTATGGACCTTTTACCTCCTGTCAAGAAAGACAGGAGTCCAGCTCAGAAGTTTGTGATTTACCATGAGACACAGCATACCTTATCAGTGGAAGAAGGTTGGAAAGTTTATAGCCATCAGACAAAAGAAGTTTGGGATTTTATGTGCTCTTTAGAGGTGAATGCTAGCTTTCACAATAGCTTCACAGAAGCCCATTTTATTTGCTAAGATACCATTCTTAGAGTCATGTATATCCCACCTCCTCCTACTTTGAAAAGATAAGTGATGTCGTGAAGTGGATATGTACCATAATCATTAAAGAGGGCAATTATACCTCAGAATCAGTGAAATCCAGCTTTGAGAGTAGAAATTAAATGTTCTCCCTTTTTTATCTTTTTTCTTTTCTCAGGGACACGTGGCCGTCAAGAATCATGAGCAACCCATTTGCGCACCTTGTTGAGCCTTTGGATCTTGCACAACCAGGAAAGAAATTCTTCAATTTGAATAAATTGAAGGATTCAAGATATGGTAGGTCCATGGCTCTCTGATGTCATTGTTATCAGAGCAGTTAGAGTCTTGTTTACATAATAATTAAGCTATGTAACTAATTAGCCTTTAGGAGAGTTGAAAGAGGGAGTAGCAGAAGTGTCTGAATGATCTTGGATTAAGCACACAAACTCACACACACAGCCTTTCTTACATTGCGCATTTTCAAGTAAGTAATAATAATTATAATCATGTGATATTTATGTAACATTTACAGTATATAGAGTGTTTATATATACATATTATATTATTTAATCTGTATAACAGTCCTGTGAGGTCACATTTATAAAACATAAGAAGACCTGAGGAAGCTGAGGCCCAGAGAGGGTCAGTGATATGACCAAATAACAACTATGTGGGTAGTAGAATTAGACAAAAACAGGTCTCTTTTATTCCAAACCCTCTACTTTCTACCTGAGCACTCTAATCTTTTCTAAATAGTATTGGTGAATAATTTTCATAGATCAGGATAGAACATTTCTTTTATAAATAAGCAAAATAGTTTTTCTTATGAATTACCATTGTCTTATCCTTAGACCCATTACCAGGGCAGTCCTATGTGGTATTCAGGCTTGTATTTCCTTTGAAAGGTGTATGTGACTGTCTTTGGTCTTAATTACAACAGTTGTAAAGGAGTTATTTTCTCATTTCTTAAACACTAGTTTTCAATAAGAAATATTACTTAACATGTGTGTTACTTGCCAACATATAATACAGTAAATATCTAGATTGATTTCTTTCATGATAACTTAAGGGAAACTCTGTTTTTGGAATCCAAGGTAAGGCAACAATTTATTATGAAAGAATTAAGTATAAATATATATTTATTTTTGCTTAGTCTGTGGGTATTTTCAAGTACCAAATGTCTCTTAAACCCATTCGATATGCTTATATTTTAAACTGTGGAAATCCCAATTTAAACTAGTCCTCTTTCCCTATTGGAAGAGTAGTCTGATGCCTTATATCGAGTTTATATAGAGATTGGCTTTAACTAGCCCTTATGAGAAGGTGTCTCGTGGCTTTTGTTTGTTTTGTTATGCTTTCTCCTTTTTCCCCTAGAACGCTTACCATTTTCAATCAGAGTCCTCCTGGAGGCAGCCGTTCGGAACTGCGATCAGTTTTTGGTGAAGAAAAATGACATCGAAAACATCCTAAATTGGAATGTCATGCAGCATAAGAACATAGAAGTGCCATTTAAGCCTGCCCGCGTCATCCTGCAGGACTTCACGTGAGCCTAATGTCACTCCACTCCCCTCTTCACCACCTCCCTTGTCAACCTTTAGATCAAGCTTCACACACGTACGCGCACACAGAGTACCTGTATAATTTATCACCCAATATCCAGACACTTTTGAAAACGTAAATGGTGTGTTATCCTGGACAGCACAAGATTGTCTCGGACACACTAGGATGTGTAGTCACGCCACCGCTTCCAATGGCGAAGGTTATCATCTTTGGTCTGGGAGATCCTAGTCTTAGGTACATTAGAAGAAGGTGGAAGAAATAGCATTAGGTAGGGCTATCTTGGAATCTTCTCTCCCTCCCATCCTGTTACCCACATAGCCAGTTTCAAACAGCTGTCTTTAGAACAGTGATGTGCTGTCCCCTTAGGGGAGACTTGGAGGTGACAGGGCCTGACCTGTTGCCGTTAAGCCTCAGTTCAGATCCTACTATTCCCAGGACTCTTTACTCCTCATCATGGTCTGTTGTTTTAGACACTGCCTTTCCTTTTTCTTTTTTTTTTTTTTTTAAGATTTTATTTATTTGACAGAGAGAGAGGTCACAAGTAGGCAGAGAGGCAGGCAGAGAGAGGGGTAAAGCAGGCTCCCTGCTCAGCAGAGAGCCCAGTGCCGGGCTCAATCCCAGGACCCTGAGATCATGACCTGAGCTGAAGGCAGAGGCTTAACCCACTGAGCCACCCAGGCGCCCCTGCCTTTCCATTTTTAAGTGATGTTTTTTTATTCCTTCTAGAGACCAAATTTCATTTTTCTAGAAGACAGTCTAGAGAACAAATTTTACACTCTAAAATAATAAAATGGAATGATTCAACCTAGTGTCAATTTGATTCATAGCATACTTCTCTGAATTACATCCATTTCTTGAAATTTGGTCTGAAGTTGGAGGTCAGATCCATGGATCTTCTCTAGGCTTTTGTCTCCCCATCATATGTATGGGAATCAGCCATGGCAGTAACGTTCCCAGAGTTTTTTAAGTGCCTGCTTTCCCAAAGTCTCTGGTTAAACCCTACTTGTTGTTAACTTTAATGCAATGACAAAGCTTCATGTAGAGATACCACCCAGTTATGGCACTTACTACCAATGTCTGCTCAAGGAAAGGTGTTTAGCAGCTTCCACTCTTCTGAGTCATCCATTGCTCACCCCACTGATGAAAACTGGCTCATGGCCGGTATTGTCAGTGGAGACCAAAGCTGACCATTCCAAGGACACTTGTTCAACAGTTTTGTCTTCTGCTTAACGCTCTATTTTCTTAGGGGTGTGCCAGCTGTGGTTGACTTTGCTGCCATGCGTGATGCCGTGAAGAAGTTAGGAGGAGATCCCGAGAAAATAAACCCCATCTGTCCCGCCGATCTTGTAATTGATCATTCCATCCAGGTGGACTTCAACAGAAGGTGAGAGATTAGGATCAATACTTGGGTTTTCTGTTTTGTGCAGTCTTGCAGTTCAAGTCTTCCTTGTTGGTGTATGTAGATAAACAGAAGAAAATCTTTAAAAGATGTGTTCAGAAAAACTCAAACTTACTATAGATTTTCCAGTGAAGATTTTTTAGTAGTAGTAGTAGTATTTTTTTAATGTTTTTTTTTTTTTTTTCTTTTTACTCCTTCTGGGGCCCAGGCTGAAGGAGAAAGCAGCTATCTGGTGATCACCACAGAGGCTCGAGAAGCCAAGTGGGAACCCACAGTATCTCTTGAGGATTAGATCAGGGCAGGCATAGAATCAATTCTCTTCACAGTGACATTAATCAAAGCAAGTCCAGCCCTAAATTAGGGGTGGGGAATACACTCCATCTGTTGTAGGAATAACTGCCGGATTATACAGGGAGGGCAACCAGGTACTGCTAGAAGAATAACTGAATAGTTATTATCAACTATGAGTGGGGAAAGAGGCAACTATACCACATTCAGTGCTGGAGAAATTAATTATTTGGGAGAGAGAGCGATGCCTATGAATTAAAGCTTTAATATTTTTTAAGTTAAATCATCAAAAAACTTAGAAGAAAATTATGTATATGTCAGATGTCTTGAGGAGACCTTTCTAAATTTAAAAAACAAAGAATGAAGCAAAGAAGAAAAAGAACTGTAGTTTTAATGACTTCAAAATTAACAGTAAATATCTTTAAAAAGATTTGCCACAAATAAGACAGAGGGTTAATATTCTTAATATATAAACAGTGTGCCTAATCCATTCAAAAATAGTAAAACTCAGCAGATAAATGGGCAAAGGAAAATGGAAATATCACAATAAAAGGAAAAGCAAGTGAACACTATATAAATCCTTTTCAACTTCAGAAGTAATAAAAAGTAGATTAAATTCTTGAGATACCATTTTCTCTTATCAATGTAATTAAGGTTAGAAAATAAACATTATTAATTATAAAGGTGTCATGAAGGAGACACTTTTATGCACTGCTAATAATAAATTAGGAACGATGAAAGCAGTGTGTATGAAGATTAATTAGAAATTGTCATATCCTTTGTGCTGGAATTTCCACTTCAGAGCATTACCCCTTCATAGATAATCTGGAAATTCAGGAGTAGCTTAATCACTAAATAGTGTTCATTAAATCATTATTTATAATAATGGAAACCTAGAAGCATTCTTAATGTCCAACAAAGGAGAATGATTTATTAAATTATGGTATGTCCTTAAAGTGAATTATTAGGTAACATTTACTATTATAATTATAAAGTGTCATGGAACATGCTCGTGTCAGAGCTCAATGAGCCAGATATAAATTGCATGTATATTGTGATCTCAGCTAGATGAAAAGTTATACAGAGATTAAAAGATTAGAAAAACTTCTAAATGATTTATTTCTGGGATTGTAAGAAGCTATTGTTTTTATAATAAAAACTCATTTAACAGTATGAAACAAACCATTCAAAGAGGAAAAAAAAAACTTGCTTCCTTGGAGATTTAAATGGGTTCCATACAGCTTCAAGAGAACTGGGGTAACTGGCCATTCTCAGATTAAGGTTGCCATTGTAAAAACCAGATAAATTCAGGATAAAGAAAAATGTGCTTTGTCCTCTGAATTGACGGTTCTTGGAACAAACGGATCCTAAGCAGCTGTTCCCTTTCCTTTGGACTCTAACCTCATCCTTAGGCAACTTGTCTTTTTTTTTTTTTTTTTTTTTTGTCCCTTAAATCACGTGAGCTCAATTTAATGGTTTGGTGTCAAAGGGAAGAATTAAAAATACATCCACAAAATGTTATTCAATTTGAGAAAAAAGATATTTCCCAACACCCCACTGCAGAATTTATAAAAGTAGCCTTGGGGCGCCTGGGTGGCTCAGTGGGTTAAGCCTCTGCCTTCGGCTCAGGTCATGATCTCGGGGTGCTGGGATTGAGCCCCGCATCGGGCTCTCTGCCTGCCTCTCTGCCTACTTGTGATCTCTCTCTCTGTGTCAAATAAATACATAAAATCTTTAAAAAAAATAAAATAAAATAAAAAATAAAAGTAGCCTCACAAAAGCATGGGCAACTTTATCTTTCTTGGAGACTCTGATTGGCATTGATGATTTACCTTGATTTCACTGCCTGGAAGGTGAAAGGACTGGTGGGGACAGAATTGTAATTGTTTTAATGTCTGACTCAAAATTCAAAGAGCTCCTGACTGTTGATTAAGCAGTATGAATCTGGGGTATCACAAAGTTCGCTGTAATTTATTTTTCCTCTTTAAACCTTGAAATCTATCAGCTCCAGTTTCAATTTTTTTATGGACCCTTTTCATTTATACGGCACTACTGAAAACATTATTATGAAAACAGCAAAGTCCAGTGGGGACCTAGGGGGAAGGACTTTGATCCAAACTGATACCAAAATCTGGGAACACTTTTTTTTTTTTTTTTTTTAATGAAAGACAACATTTCTGTTAGAAGTATTTTCATTGGTGGTGTTTTGTTTTTATTGCTTGAATCTGGTTTTGCAATTTGACCTCCCAGTCTCTTTCTTCATTTTTGTAAGGAATTAAATATGATATGTCCCAACTTCTGTGAAACTGTGTGCTATGGGCTGATTTTCAGGTATTTCCAGACATGAACTAGAAAAACTGTGGATGGGGTGCTCAGATGATAAGTATTCCCATTTAAGTATTTCTGAGCTCTTTGCCTGGTTTGAATAAAAATAATTGGCCTCAACATTTTTAGGAATGAAGGGTCTAACTAACTCATTATTGTAAAGTTTTTCAAAGTTATCTCAAAAATAACCTTTAAAAAAAAAAAAACCAACAAGATAAAATAACAATTTCTGGCTGGATTTTGTGGGTATGGAAACTATCTCCTCTGTAAATACTGATGAGTATTTACAGAGGAGTACCATTAAATGTAATACTCAGAAAGTTTGAAATACATCCAAATCTGAATTCAAACTATGTAACTAAGGAGACATTTCCGCTTTAGTCTGTGAGGCCATTCATATTCAGAGACCTTATTAAAAGCTCAGTTGATTGGCGAATTTAGGGAAGTCCTGAGTGGTAGAAAAATCTGAATTCTAGGTCTGTTTACTCACTCATTCCAGGAACTAGCACTGTTAATTTGAGCCAAAAAAGGTGTTTTGTTTTAATGAGTAAATAGGCTTTCACCTGGAATTAACCTGTCTTACAACAGCCTAAGCATTACTGGCTTTTGCTTGTCCTGTGAATATGCTATTTAAGTCAGGCTGACGTGCCAGCATTCTCCGGGGTAAATGTCACCCTTCCAACCCTGCTTTTCTGCTGTCCTTCTAGTGCTGGGAAGGATCAGTGAGGGAAAGAGACCGTGACTGGTCATCCACAAGTGTTCCGAGTAGGAGAGCTAGAACCTGGGGCTCCAGGGTGGCTCAGTGGGTTAATCCTCTGCCTTAAGCTCAGATCATGATCTCGGGGTCCTGGGATCAAGCCCTGCATCTGGCTCTCTGCTCAGTAGGGAGCCTGCTTCCCCCTCTTTCTCTTCCTGGTGTTTTGCCTACTTATGATCGCACTCTTTCTCTCTCTCTCTGTGTCAAATACATACATAAAATCTTTTAAAAAAAGAAGAAGAAGAAGAGCTAGAGCCAGAGGCATATGATTAAGGGCCCCATATGATTAAGAGCAATGTTCCAAGATGGCTTCCTTAAATCTGTTATAGACCTACTGTGTATTTGTTTAAGAAACAGGTTAGTTTAGAAGAGAGAAAATTAAAGAACACATGACTTCAGTGCAGTTGCTAAGTGGAGTAATCACGGAGAAGGAAGCAAATCATCCTGACCTGGGGAGTTGAGAGGGTTCTGCCGGGAGCATCACATGCTCCAGGTCCTGAAGGAGCTTTACAAGGAGGGAAGCTCTGGAAAAGGCACTCGGCACAGAGAGAATGGAGTGTGGGGAAGTGAGGTTTGGGAGAGTATGAGGGCTTCAGTGTGGCTGAAGCTGAAGAAGGTTTGTACCAGGTAATAGGAGAGGACTTAAGAAGGAAGCTTGAGGTCACACGGAAGGACTTCGTTTTTTAAGGCAAGGGATTCGTACTTTATGTAGAAATGGAAAGCCGTCGGCAGGTTCCAGGTGGGTCATGATGATCTGTGCTTTAGCCAATGGATTCTGGCGAAGGTACAAAGGTAGGCAGAACAGACGGACAGGAGCCAGTTAGGCTATTTCTGGAATAAATGCTTTGATAGTTGCAGAAACTAAGTGGTGGGAGGGGAGGTCATTAGATGATGTAGAAAAGTGGGAGTAGGGATGAGATGCGGGAAGGAAACTCAGGCATTAGGGTTTCACCCATTGACGGTGTGGTGTCCGCGGTATTCCTCATACAGGAAATGTGGATGTGGATGGAGCCTTCAGTGGACTAGTGAGAAAGAGATGAGTGCCTGGAGGAGTAGCTGCCCTGGTCCAGAGACTGCTGTTCCGGGGGCAGCATTCTTGTCCTGCCTCATCCTTCTGTGCTGGCATCTCTCCTTTCTCTGCCTTTTGCTTTTCTCTAACACATACACTCACAGGCCTTCATACTCTACATCAGGGATCAGCACATTTTTTTAAGGACTAGTAGTAAATATTATAGGTTTTGCTGGCTGCATACTGTCTCCGCTCACATACCCTTTTTTTTTTTTTACAACCTGTACCAATATAAAAATTATTGCTTGCTTGAGGGCCAAACATGGACAGGTATTGGGCCAGATTTGGCCTGTGGAGCTAGAATTTATGGCTGCCTACTCTAAGGCACCCTCAGGAACTGATTCCATCAAAGCAACTCACACGGGGGCCTGGGTGGCTCGGTGAGTCAAGCGTCTGCCTTCAGCTCAGATCATGATCCTGGAGTCCTGGGACGGAGTCCTGCATCGGGCTCCTTGCTCAGCGGTAACTGAATGTGCTCTTTGTCAATGCTAAGTGCTTCCAATCCTTTTTTGCCCAAGGAGCACCTGCCTGTCTTTATCTGGTTGATGCCACATGTCCTTCAGACTGCCTCAGTGTCACTTTCTTCTGGAAGGTATCCCCACCCCCAGTCTGAATCTGCGACCTTTTCTGAGTGTTCCCCCGGTACCACGGCAGTGACCATCACACTCTTACAGTTGCCTGCTTGCTTCTCTACATTGCCCAGCAGGCTCTGAGCAGTGCACACACTGCTCTTAGACCCTTGTGTTCCCAGCGGGGGCACAGAGTAGGCTTTCTGGGTCATTAATAAGTGAAGGAAGAACGTAGATGAGACATAGAGAATGGTTGTAGGGGACAGGCCCCAGGGCCGTCAGACTTGGGCTCAGATGATGGCTCGATCATCAACAAACGTCTGGCCTTGGACAGGTAAGCTCAGCTCTCTGTGCCTTGGCTTCTCTTCTGCACATGGGGCTAAGAGTGGAACCTCTGTGAAGGATGGTTGTGCACACTGATGAGTTCATGTGTGCAAATCACGTGAAGCCTGTGACACGACTGTGCGCTGTGGCTGCCAGCGTTCCAGTTCCGGTTCCAGCGTATACTAGCTGCATGGTCTTGAGCAAGTCTCTTAACCTCTCTGTATCTCAGTTGCCTCTTTTGGAAAAATGTGGGTGTTTGTGGCATCTAATTTAAAGGGTTGCCATGGAGACTAGATGAGAAAATAAATTTTAAATCTTTAGAAGAGTGGCTCATGCCCAGTGAAGTCGGTAAGCATTAATTACTAATTAATGAAGTCTGACTTAGGTCTCAGCTATTAATTCTACTATCCTTTCCTATGTGCACGCAATCCATGGTTTGGTTTATGAGTGTATTCTGTGTGCCTGACCTGCCAAGTCGTAATCCTGGTTTATTCTACCTTGACTCAAAACAATAGATGTGATTTGATTATAAAAATCCTGGAGAAGCTTCTTGATGCCCTGCTCTGCCTGCATCATTCCTGATGGACTGAATGATTTTGAGTAAACCTCAGCATGTAATCTGCCCTTCATAGATGCTCTTGGGTAGCACCATCCTCCTCGGAAACCTCTGTCCAAGAGCTAGGAGATCGTGATTCTATAAATGCCCGTGGCTCCTGGCTCTGCTGATCCTTGTCTCCCAAGAGAAGCAGATGAAAATGCCGCTTGGACCCGGCTCAGTTCAGAGAGGTGTTGTAACGAAGTCACCCATGGGAAAGGAGTACAGAAACAACAGTCCTTTCAGTTTCTAAGCTGCTGTTGTCATCATAATTGTCTGGAGTCTGTTCCTAAAAGTCAGGCTTTGTGATTAGATGAGTTTCAACTTAAATTCACTTAATGTTCGCTACTCACCGTGTATTGTAGGATCCCTTGACCCAAATGATAATTATTCTTTCTACTTTTGTCAATTCCCTCTCGTTTCTCATGTGAATGAATGCATCAGCACCACCTAGCAAGCCTGTGGATGAAATTGTGGGTGCATCTGTTTATCACCAATAAATTCGATGGGTAACATTTCAAGCCTTAAAATGCATATATTTACCTTTTGTCTCTGACAGGACAGACAGTTTACAGAAGAATCAAGACCTGGAATTTGAGAGAAATAGAGAACGATTTGAATTTTTAAAGGTATGGGCGGAGTTTGGTTCCACGGGTTGTTTCTTTATATCCGTGGGTACAGGGGGAGGTGCCGGGGAGGCGGGATGCACAGAAACACACCAGGTGCTCATGGTGTTCTTTCCGTTCTCAATCCTAGTGGGGTTCTCAGGCTTTCCGCAACATGCGGATTATCCCCCCTGGCTCAGGAATCATCCACCAGGTGAATCTGGAGTATTTGGCAAGAGTGGTATTCGATCACGATGGTTATTATTACCCGGACAGCCTCGTGGGCACGGATTCGCACACTACCATGATTGATGGTTTGGGCGTCCTTGGTTGGGGTGAGCATCGTTCCAGGTTTCTCTTCCATATAAGCTTTTCTCTAGTGTGTAGCTTGATTTCCACTCTTACCATGACATCCCAGGAGCATGACTTGGCACGATCTTTTGTCTGTTTTGTTTACTGCTGGATTTCTAGTGCCTAGAAGACTATCTCATGTCTCCTAAGCACTCAGTAATAATGTTTGGAAGAATGAACTGGCATAAAGGTTAGGGATATTTAGAATACATTTAGAATAAATGCAGATCACCTCTGTTTGTTAATAAATGGAGACTCCTGAACCCTATTTCTTTTTTTTTTTTTTTAAGACTTTATTTATTTATTTGACAGAGATCACAAGTAGACAGAGAGGCAGACAGAGAGAGGAGGAAGCAGACTCCCCGCTGAGCAGATAGCCTGATGTGGGGCTCGATCCCAGAACTCTAGGATCATGATCCAAGGGGAAGGCAGAGGCTTTAACCCACTGAGCCACCCAGATTCCCCCTGAACCCCATTTCTTCACTTGCTGTAGAATCAAGGATATTTTGATGCAGGTATCCCGCGGACCGCACTCTGAGAAATAGTTGTTAAAAATTCCGTTAAGGGAAATAGGGAAACCAGAACCCAGCTCTGGACTAGTAAAGCTCTGTAAGGGGACTGGGTTCTGCTTGCGGGATATAGTGAGGCACAGTGAGAGCGGTCCTCCGTCATGCCTTCCTTGCAGGAGTAGGCGGAATCGAAGCCGAAGCCGTCATGCTGGGCCAGCCCATCAGCATGGTGCTTCCGCAGGTGATTGGCTACAAGCTGGTGGGAAATCCCCACCCCCTGGTGACATCCACTGACATCGTGCTCACCATTACCAAGGTAACCATACGCTGCCTCTTCCTGGCTGTGGCGGGTTTGGGGGACACACAGGGAGCGAATGCACAATGGAGTCCTCTTGGTTTCCATGTGCTCTAGGAAACAGGATGTTGATGATTTTTAAAAAGAGATAAGGGGAGAGTTCTGCGGTTAAGTGTTAGTTAATGTTCATTTTATTCTTCCGTGACTGCATGGATCCTTGAAAACAATATTTTGAAAGTGCGAAAGAGTTCAGATACACAGAAGTTAAAGTGACATTCGTATGCGCCACCACAGAGAGTTACCAGATGGTAACACTTCCCACATTTGCTTCGGAGTTCTCCCTGTGTGCATATTTTTTAAGAAGTAAAATGAAATATTTATGGCTAAAGCCGTCCTCCGCATTCCTAGAAATAACCGCTATCCCAAGGTTGTAAAACTCATTCCCAAGCGTGTTTATACTTAGACTACATTTTTCCACATGGTTCTTCTTTATGTGTAAATAACAAACTGCTTCTGTGGATTTAATGTCAGACTCTTTTAATTCCCTTCTCTGTATTCGAACTTTCATTGTTGGAAGTTTCTCCAAGCTGGAAATAGTACTTTCTTTTTCCTTTTCTTTAGCTTTTGCCAGAAATTATTTTATTTTATTTTATTTTATTTTATTTTATGATTTGCTTGCTTTGCAAAAGGAGAGGAGCAGTTTCATTTTGCAAGATTATTAGAAAAGAATGTTTTCGTTTTTTATTATCACAAATCTATTTTTGTCTGGTTATATAGTTAGGAGGCTTGGAATGTTAGGGATAACTACTCTCCTGTTAACGGACAAAAACTATTTCTCTTTGATTTAATCTTTATGGAATTTGGAATTGCATTTATTTGAATGCTGTAGGTCATCATAGATGTCTGTGCATTGTTCTTCAAATGCAGAGTTATGTAGGACTTTCCCACAGAATTTAGCAGAAGCCCACGTAACCTGAAGAGTCTGTCGTGTGGCTGTCCACACCACTGGTGAGACTGGCTTCATGCAGGCCAAGTGAGCCACAGAGGCCCCAGCCCTGGCTGATGGCATGTCTGGGAAAGAGATGGGAGTCACACCGGCTGATCTTTTGGTTATAATGAACTTGTACTTGTGTTTAGGAAATTTTTTTCATTATACCCTTGAAAATAAGCCTGTTACTTAATTACTAAACTAATGTAAGACTATTTAGGGTGGAAGAATTTATTTGATTTTTTGCACTTGTAGGCACTTCCAATGATCTCATAAGAGAGGAAAAGTCCTTCTCATCATATAAAACTTTTATAATGTTATTTGTGTTTTGGGCATTACTTTCTCTCTCTCTCTCTCTCTCTCTCTCTCTCTTTCTCTTTTGGGAGGGTAAAAATTGTTTTTGACATAATTTTAGATTTACAGGATAGCTGATGTAAATACAGATCAAACAGGAGAGTTCTGTTACCTTTCTCCCAACTTCCCCAAACATTAACATCTCACATAACCATGGTACATTAATCAAAATAAAGAACGTTAGTATGACACTATTAACTAGAGACTTCTCCAGTTTTTTCAATAATGACTCTTTCCTGTCCCAGGACCCAGTCCAAGAATCCCCATATTTAGTTAACATTGCTTTTAAAATTCTATATTTTAAAGTAATCAAAAATATGTTAGGCCAGTTTATTTTTTATGTTTCCTCACCAGGCTAGCTGATAAGAATTACAAAGTGCTAGTTCTGCATCTTAAAGATGGGCTCTTGAGTCTCAAGCTTTCTCTTATTCTGCTGCTCAGCACCTGCGCCAGGTGGGGGTCGTGGGCAAATTTGTGGAGTTCTTTGGGCCGGGAGTAGCCCAGTTGTCCATTGCTGACCGAGCTACCATTGCGAACATGTGTCCAGAGTATGGAGCCACTGCTGCCTTCTTCCCGGTTGATGACGTTAGCATCAAGTACCTGGTGCAGACAGGTGAGTGCAGACAGCCCTCGGTCAGGCTTCCTCCAAGGATCAGAGCACTGCCTTCTGCCTCTGCCCCTTGGAGTGCACAGGGTCTCATGTATAGGTTATTTTTTCCTTTTATCTATGGAATCAAAATGGTCGTTGGGAATTCAGAAGATATGACAAAGACACGGTATAGTCAACCAAAAGGGCTCACATATTCGGAAGCCTAAATGTTCGTACTGGTCTTCTACTACTGGTTATTTGATGGGAAGCAAGTGATCTTAGTAATGAAGGTGTGCTCTGACAATTAACTAAGACTGAGGTCCTCTGAATGGACGATGATTACCAAACAGAGGGGGAGTATTTACAGACAGGACCAGAATCTGCTTCAGAAAAGAGTCCAGATCAGTTAATGACCCCTAGTAAAGAGCACCCTCGGCCAGAGAGTCAGAGTATTAGACAGAAAGTTGAAATATCAGCAAAGGTTTTGGTGTGTGTGTGTGTGTAAGCAGAATGCACCTTACTTGTGTAATTACTGGTGGAGACATTCGTTTCACCAGGAAATCCTTTACTTATTTACTTATTTGTCAGAGAGAGCAGCACAAGTAAAGTCGCAGGCGGAGGGAAAAGCAGGCTTCCTTCTGAGCAGGGAGCCCGATGTGGGACTCCATCCCAGGACCCCGGGATCATGACCTGACCCAAAGGCAGATGCTTAACCAACTGAGCCACCCAGACATCCCTTCAGCAGGAAATCTTAACCTCTGCTACTTGTTATTTCTTAAAATGCCCATTTAGGTCGTGATGAAGAAAAAGTAAAGCAAATGAAAAAGTATCTTCAAGCTGTAGGAATGTTTCGGGATTTCAGTGACCCCTCTCAAGACCCAGACTTTGCCCAGGTATGAGAGAGTGCATTTCCTTTTCCTCTAGGCAGTGATTTTAGTTGTGTATGTTTTTTTCTGAGGGGGCATACTTGTAGGAAATTAGTCACTGCCAAGCATCACAGAAGAACAAGGTTTTCAAAGACTAAAACAATTAAGAAGATAAGGAATTACAAACCTAAAATGACTTCTTCCTTTTCTCTTGGCCATTAGGTTGAATGTGTGTTCCCTTTCTGACCTACTGATTGACTCCCCTAATGTGGAAGACCTTTGGAGAAGGGCTTCACCAGAGAGAGTAGGGCTGTTTAAGGGGCTTCATCTCATCACTATAGATGGAAAAGAAATGGAGGTCAAGCATAGCAATTAGTTCTGGTTTATCCAGTGACTTACCTTCATTCATTCTCCAGGGGGCAAACTGATTCCACGTTTTTCTGGATTGGCAACCCTGGATGGTCACCAGGTCACCCTGGTTGTTTCACAGTACACCTGAGGGAAGGAAATACGCAGTCAGACCCAGGCCCATTGCCTGGCATTGATGACTGAATGGCAGTATCCTATCAAATCAATTTAGAAAAAAGTACAATGGTTTTTGTATCATTTTAGTAGAAAACCCATCTCAAACTAAGATCAGCATTAAAAAGGACGCATCGGCTTTGCATTTGGAAAAATGCATGCGTAGAAGATGCTGGTCAGCAGCTAGGCACACATTCTGGTCTTTCTGGGAGGTGACAAGGCTTTCTGCCTGTCCCATGCCACTTACATTCCCATCCTGATCTTTGGAAATTCATTCCTTAGGGATTAAGAAGAATGTTGAGTCCTTGTTTATGAATGTGATGGCTTAGTTGTTTTTTTTTTTTTTTTTCCTTAAAGATTTTATTTGACAGAGCAAGAGAGAGCATAAGCAGAAGGAACAGGAGAAGGGAGAAGTAGTCTCCCTGCTGAGCAGGGAGCCTGATGTGGGGCTCAGTCCCAGGACCCTGGGATCATGACCTGAGCTAAAGGCAGAGGCTTAATCAACTGTACCACCAGGCGCCCCTTGTTTTTGTGGTTATGGTGTTTTCAGTTCTCTAGCCCAGCTTGCATTTTTGCTCTGAGGGTATAACGTCAGCTCTTGACTTCCTTCTCTTTTGGGGGGGGACAGGTTGTGGAATTAAATTTAGGAACGGTTGTGCCTTGCTGCAGTGGACCAAAAAGGCCTCAGGACAAAGTCGCTGTGACTGACATGAAAAAGGACTTTGAGAGCTGCCTCGGAGCCAAGGTATGGGCTGGGGAGAGCCAGGTGGAAGTCCTCCCTCCCCACCCAGCCCTATTCCCCATGTCTTAGAGCCACACTGCTTTCCACTCCCCCCCACCATGACGAAGGCTCCCAAAGCCTGATGCTGATGGCATTTCTTTTCCATCCTGAAGTCCTCAGTGCCTGTCCCATTGGCCAAGAGCCACACAGCTTCCTTAGAGCCCATCACCATCTGTGAACACAACCCAGCCTGAACATCTACTTTTCCTATGACTCTCATCACACCGTGCACTCGACTTGCCCTGGCTTTTCTGGCCATTGTACTTCTGTTCATGCCCCGCCTCACCCACCTGCATGGCTCCTCCCCCTCCCTTCATGTCCGTGCCCCTCAGCCTCCACAGCATGGCCTTACATCTCACAGCAGAAAGTCATTGGTCCCTCATTTGAACCTTCCATGGCACTTGGTCTGAAACCCTTGGATGGCATCCATGTTCTTGAACTTACATTGCTTGTCCTTTATATTATTTGCTGGTCTGATTTTCCTTATTGGACCATATGTTTGAGTGAGGGTTTGTGTCAGCATCACCTTTGTATTCCACAAAGTACCTAGTGTCTTATATGCAGATTTTCAATGAACAGCTCCCCAAATGATGATTAAGATAAGTGATATGTTTTATCGTGGGGCCATTAGCATGACACCAAATGTTCAGCTGTATTTGATTTGCCTTATTGACCACGATTAGTTGAATCTGGCCAAAAGGACACATTTTTCTAAATTTCCATCATGTTAGAATCCGTGACCGTGGTTCATATCCATGAAACTCTACAATAATGTCATCTGGTTTAATTAGACTAACTTGGAGCTAAATTTGTAGTTGTAAGCAAGTCGTTGTTAATAGGACTTCAAAGCAGAGTGAGAATCAGAAATTATGACTGTCTTTTATAAAGATTTAAAAACAATAAAGAGGCTTTCATTTTTCTGTTGCATTTCAGAGTTCATTGGCCGAGATATTTGTTTTGCTAAAAATTGGCTTTTGAAATTATACGTACAAGGTATTTCTTTTTCTTCTAAAGAGAGAACATTTCACCGTGTTTTTTCTTCCATTTTTTTTTTCTTTCCCATAGCAAGGGTTTAAAGGATTCCAGGTTGCTCTGGACCATCATAATGACCACAAGACGTTTATCTACAATAATAGCGAATTCACCCTTACTCATGGTTCTGTGGTCATTGCTGCCATTACTAGCTGCACAAACACCAGTAACCCATCTGTGATGTTAGGGGCAGGTGAGTGTCGGCCTCTCCCCAAGGTCATGGGGACACGTGGGTGGGAATCTTTCAGGATGCTACCTTGGGGCCTACCTGAATCTATGTGCAGTTCCCCAAACCTTTTCTTTTCCTGATGCAGAAATGTGTTGGTCCAAAAGTGTTTATACAATAACAAGTGTCCAAAGCAAAGTATGTAAAGTAGAATACATAATGCATACTTATCTTTAGAATTAATGCAGAAAATAAGTAGAAGAAAGCAAAAAAAAAATTTTTTTCTAGTAAGCTTAGAATCTTGTGTCAAACTCTAAAAGAAAAAAAAACTATTTTCATATCACAGATTAGTGTCTGTAAAAACCCTGATAGGCCTTTTTGTACACCAGACTTCAGTCTGTCTCAGAAGTATTTTAAGTATCTCTGAATTAGGGCACAGGGAGCTTACTTGGCTCTTAAGCAATTCTGGTCAAGTAGTTAGTATTATATACAGGGTTTTATTAATAGAAGTCTCTTTAGTGTCAAGATTTTTTTGTCATTCCCAAGAGTTCCTTTTGTGTCCATAAACCAAAGATCATCAAAGAGTTCTTTCTTTAAAAAGTGTACACGTACATATGGAACACCTTTGTTCAAGAATTCATGCGTTGATCCCTAAGCTTTTTGTGTCTGGAGCAAACGAGTTTCCTTAAGACAAGTCAGTAGCTTGTCTGTAGATTCTTGTGCCTTTTTACCCCCACTCATTTCTTTCCAAATTCTCTGATATGTCATAAGAATGCACCCAGCGTCTCTGCAGTAGTCTCTGTATTTGCCAAAATTCTAGCGGCTGAGAGCTCTTGATTTTCTCCTTTAAAATATTTTATTTATTTTATTTGACAGACAGAGATTACAAGTAGGCAGAGAGGCAGGCAGAGAGAGAGAGGAGGAAGCAGGCTCCCCACTGAGCAGAGAGACCGATGTGGGGCTTGATCCCAGGACCCTGGGATCATGACCTGAGCCGAAGGCAGAGGCTTTAACCTACTGAGCCACCCAGGCGCCCTGATTTTCTCCTTTAAAAGAATACCTGGGGACTAGATTTTTCCTCTACCCTGACCGTACTTCTCACTAACCAGTACACAGTTTATACCCTTTAAGAAAGGGCCCTACCAGTTATAATCTTCATCCAAATAAAATGTAATCAGAAAGATTATTTTCCCTCCAAAAGTTAAAGTCGTAATTCTATAATATATTCCTTAATATTTTTAAGTTTATGTCTTCAAAAGAAAAAGCCTATCTCTTTCTTCATTTCCTTGACTAATTTTGAGTTTACTGTGTATGTGCAAATACCTTTGGGTCAGTGAGTTGTTGATTTGTGCTAGGCAGCAGAAGGAACAGTAAGCACCGTGATCAGGGCTTTGTTGGGCGGTGGCAGGCGACACAGATGGAGGGGTCAGTCTCCTAAAACCACCCCGGCACCGAGAGCAGGCGGCCACCCAACACTGTGTCGGTGTTTACCATTTCACAGGACTGTTAGCAAAGAAAGCTGTGAATGCTGGCCTGAACGTGAAGCCTTACATCAAAACTAGCCTGTCTCCTGGAAGCGGTGTGGTCACCTACTACCTGCGGGAGAGCGGGGTCATGCCATATCTGTCCCAGCTTGGGTGAGGAGGCATTTTCTTTTATACTGTCACTTATGTTGTATTTTATTCCACACGTATCACGCCGCATCACCTTGTAACATGCATCATCTTCTGTGATGGTATCTGATGTGTCTCATCAGCCGGTGAGCAGACTTCCACCCTTACATTCCTAGAGTCAGGCCCTCCTGTGGACAGTTGTGCTTGTTGTTCATCAGACAAGGGTGCCCTTGAAGGGCAAAGCAGGGCTGAAATCAAGCCTGTGCTTTGATGTGGCGCTGCAGCCTTCTGAGGGGGGGTGGGGTGTGTCTTCTCAATTGGCAGAGGTCACGAGATGGGCTAGTGCTGGCTCAGCAGCTGAGAGGCTACCGTTGGGCATGAAAATAACTGGCTAAACATGTTTTAATTCCTTGGTTTAAACAAGTCATTTGTTACCAAATACAGTTCCTCCAGTTTCCCCCCCTATTCCTGATTTGGATGAGAAAGATTTTATTTGTATGTCTCATAGAAGTCGAAGTCCTTATTGATTATACAATCAAAGTAGTGAATAGAGAAATTAAATGGTGATGGGATTTCAACTTTTAAAAAGCCTAGATAGGCTCCTTTTTACAATTTACTCAGAAAAGACTACATGAGTGATCTAGAATGGATGAGTAGTATATTAAAATGCTCTACCTGGCTGGCTCAGGTGGTAGAACATGTGATTCTTGATCTTAGGGTCGTGGGTTCAAACCCCACGTTGGGGGATAGATAGTACTTAAAATTTACAAAAAATCTTTACAGCACTCCTGAGAATAAAAGCTTTGTAGAAACAGGACTACACTTGTTCCACATCCCTCCGTTCTCTGTGAATCAGCTGTCTCTAGAACTGTCCCCAGCAGAGCAGCTCACTGGGACTCACTCTCCATCTCGCCTCTCTTCCGGCGGCTAGGTTTGATGTGGTGGGCTACGGTTGCATGACCTGTATCGGCAACAGCGGGCCCTTACCTGACCCTGTGGTCGAAGCCATCACGCAGGTAATGACCGAGGAGCCTGTGGGGCTCTTTTCATGTGATGTGTGACCTGAATGCTGATAATCTCAGGAAGTCCCAGGGCAGCAGGGGGTGTGTTCAGACCTAGGGTATTTGAATCAAGCTAACCTGACTAGCTGTCGACCTTGTACCTCAGTTTTCGCACCTGTAAATTAGGGATGACGATAGGACCTGTTTCACAGAGTTGTGAGCATGGAGATGACAGTGGATGTGAAGGACTTGGCACAG
Organism: Mustela nigripes; assembly: GCF_022355385.1. Taxonomy (NCBI): domain Eukaryota; kingdom Metazoa; phylum Chordata; class Mammalia; order Carnivora; family Mustelidae; genus Mustela; species Mustela nigripes. The sequence continues at coordinate 38,279,802 of NC_081565.1, read as the reverse complement.
TACCCACACACATGGGCTCTGGGACTACACACAGCTCCAGGACTCTGTGTGCCTGGCCATCTGCAGCCTGGCTCAAAGTCAGGTGTGTCTCCACACAGACAGTGCAGTCGAAATTGCATTGCATGGCCTTGATTTCTGTCCCATAAATTCTGTAGCATTGAGAAGCACCATTTGGTTTGCATGAATTACAGAAGCCATGGAGGTCAGTGTGGCTTCCTTTAGCTTTCAACTGTTGGACTTTCCCTCCTGTTCTCGGGCCCTGGGCAGCAAAATCACCAGTATGCTGCCTTCTGACACACCTGGATTTCCTCGGGAGCAGAAACCATGTCTCTTGGTGTCCTTGGCCACAGTCTCCCCAGGGACACCCATGCATGCTCTTCTCCCCACAGGCAGAGGACCAAGGGAAAGGGAGGTTAAAGAACTCCCACTGTGATGGGAGCGTTCCGCAGGTGGTCTAAGACAGAAAGCCTGGCCCCCTTCTCCGCGTCACCAGATCTTTCTCTTGCCGGATACAGGGAGACCTGGTTGCTGTTGGAGTACTCTCTGGGAACAGGAATTTCGAAGGTCGAGTCCACCCCAATACCCGGGCCAACTATTTAGCCTCTCCGCCCTTGGTGATAGCCTATGCAATTGCTGGGACCATCAGGATCAACTTTGAGAAAGAGCCGCTGGGTAAGATGTCGTTTGTGGCTGCCCTTGTTTGTTTTCTGGTGAATTCAAAAATATTACTGGAGGGAGAGTAACCACTTTTGTTAATAAATAATGAGGCATAGGTAGGTGGTCGGTTAGTTCAGCTGGTTAGAGCACGGTGCTAATAAATAATGAGGCATAGAACTGACGAAGATGAGAAGAGTATTTTCTTTTCTCCCCATACACAGCCAAGACAGAACTGGAACAGACAAAAAGCGACTGAAGGATAAGGGATGACAAAGGGAATCTGAAAAGTCCGAGAGAGCACACTGTTCTGGCTTCATCCCCAATTCTTCTCTTTCTAGCTCCGATTTTTTTTTTTAATTTTTTATTTTTTTAAATTACTTTTCAGTGTACTAGATTTCATTGTTTATGCACCACACCCAGGGCTCCATGCAATCCGTGCCCTCCACAATACCCACCACCAGGCTGGCCCAACCTCCCACCCCCCTGCCCCTTCAAAACCGTCCGGTTGTTTTTCAGAGTCCGTAGTCTCTCATGGTTCATCTCCCCCTCCCAATTTCTAGCTCCGATTTTATCTGACATGGGGCACTGTTTTAACATATCCAGTTTGGGAACATGTCTCAAATAGTTCAGCCTCCCCAAATCCAGAGAAATGATGCTTTTTTGTTTCCTTTCCTCTGGAGGTCTTGCTGTGTCCTCCTCTGCCTGGTCTCCGCAGATTCAATAATATGACAACGGTGCCCCTTCAGTTTACTGTTAGGAGATCACCACTAGAGCTAGAGTCGATTCTCATGTGTGGATTCGGTATTTGCAAATTTGCCTCTTCAATAAATGTAATTTAGCCCCCAAATCAAGACTCGTCTTGCCTCCATATATAATCGGCAGACGTGCACAGGGGGGTAAAGGCTTTGCGTCCCTTCAGCTGCTGCCGAACGAGGCAGGCCCTGCCTTTTCCTTTCAGCTCGCACATCCTGTTCGTGCTCTGTGTAGCGCCATGTTTTTCCACATTTTTGTGGTTTTGGTGATTTCACTTTTTAAAAATAGCCCCCAAGCATAGTGCCGAAGTGCTGTCTACCATGCAGAAGCCCAAGAAGGTTGGGGGTGTCCCATGGGAGGTAGACTTTGTTCAGGCATGAGTTGAAGTGCTGTTGGCTGGGACTTCCTCGTAAACGCTTCAGCAAGGTGTCCTGGGTGAGTATCTTTAAGCAGAAGCACACGTGAAGCAAGATTACATATTGGTCAGGTGCTGAAAGTGTTGTGACGAGAGGCTGTCGGGAGCCTGACCTACGTCCCCCAGTGCTGGCAATTCATACTTCACCACATGGTGTTTGCATGGATTTTACAGAACGCTTCTACCACGGCAAATGGGATTTGACTGGTTGGGATCATGAAAATGGGCTATTAAATGCAGTTTTTCTCCTTAATAAACTTATTTTCCCCAGGGGTCAATGCAAAGGGAGAGCAGGTATTTCTGAAAGACATCTGGCCAACCCGAGACGAGATCCAGGCGGTGGAGCGTCAGTACGTGATCCCAGGCATGTTTAAGGAGGTCTACCAGAAGATAGAGGTGAGGTCCCTGTCCGCTCTGCCCTCTTGTGGCCAGGGAACAGCCATTCTTCTGTGGCATCTCTGCAGACACCAAGGCCAATGGTGGTGGAAACTAGAGGAAGTCACATTTCTTTCTTCAGATAACCAAGGAGGTAGTTCTCAGTCATTTTCTCCTGTGACTTCCATTTTTACACTGCACCCTCCAGATCTTCCCAGATTTGGACAAGGTCCCAGACTTGGCAGCAGCCTCAAGAAGAGAGGTTGTAGGTTGTGTGTGATTCCTACCCACCTCAACCCTGGGTGCTGTGTCGGCTGTGGTTGGGGATCCCTGATGTCATTATAGAGTCTCACTGACATAGAGTTCATGGGTTGGATGCCCCTCCCAGAATTATTTGGATGCTTAAAAAATATTTAAAAAGCCACTGAGGAAAAAGCACCGAACTACTGAATTAAATAAACCTTTCCACACATTTGATAAATACGGAGAAAATGTGTGGGGCTCAGTATCATTTTCTGAGACCTTGGATGTTATTCCTTTCTCTGCTTTCTGTGTTAGACTCACCTAAGGAATGCTGACTGGGTCTTGGGATTGAAATACAAGAGCAGATTATCTGGGAAAGAGAGTCAAATTGGGATCACATGCATGGACCCTGATCTCCCACAGGGTGCTGACTGGGAAGTGGTATGAACAAGTTTGCTGGGCACTGGGTTAAATGCATTTCTCCAAAGACTGAAGTTATGACCCCATGGAGACAGTTGAAGCTGACTTTAATGCATAGTAGCTGTCAATTGCTGTCCCGTGTCCCTGTGACCTGGACATCTACTTCCCCAAATCTTCAAAGAGTAAATAATTTCCCCTTGGGTACAATCTGGATTATTGTTTCATAAATTATATTATGGATATGGCTTAGTTATCTCTTGCTGTGCAATGAATTATCCCAAAACTTAGAAACCGCTTTTATTAAATCTCATGGTTTCTATGGATTAGAAATCCACGTGTGGCTTACCTGGGTGCCTCTGCCTTCACAAGGCTCCAACCGAGGTGTCCTTTGGTGCAGAGCTCATCTGAAGGCTCAGCTGGGGGAGGATCCACTTCCAGGGCAACTCGAGTGGTTGTTGGCAGGACAATACACCTCACAGGCTGTTGGACTGAGGGCCTCCATTCCCTTCTGATGGTTCCCTAGAGACTCCCCCATTGCCTTGCTCAGGGGTCTCTTCACAGCTCACAGCATGGTCCTGGCTTCCATCAGAGCAGGCCGGAAAGGGAGAGAGAGACAGAAGGCAGTCTCTTTATAACCCAATCTTGGAAATGAGTCACTAGGGTCAGCCCACTTAAGGGTGTGCAGCGGGTGGGGGGCAGGTCCTTGAGGCCATCTTCGAGGCTGCCTGTCACAGTGTTTGTGTATTTTGAAGTCATCTGGCATGACAGTGTCTTAGTGTCAAGGAGCTCTTTTATGTGACTAGAATAAGGGTTTTATTGAAGTACAGTTGACACACAGCGTTACATTGGTTTCAGGTGTACAAATAGTGATCGGACAACTCTGTGCGTTACCCAAGTGTAGCCACCATCTGTCACCATTCGACACTATTACGATATCATTGACTGAATTCCCAGCGCTGTTGGGAATGAATGAACCATTAACTGAATTCCCCGTGACGTACTCATTCCGTAACTGGAAGCATGTACCTCCCCCTCCCCCTGCCCCTGTTTGCCCGTCCTCACACCCCCTCCCCTCTGGCAACCATCAGTCAGTTCCCTGTGTTTATGGATCTGTTTCTGCTTTGTTCGTTCACTTTGCTTTTTAGATTCCCCCTAGCAAGGAAATCATAGTATCTGTCTTTGTCTGACTATTTCACTTTCATACCTAAAGGGTATTATGCTAAGAATGGTTTTTATTGTACTCTGAGGATATACAGTTTCTGGTTTCATGTCACACTTAACTTTGAATGCAGTGGAATTAGATTTGCTTTTCTTTCTTCTGTCTTTTTTGTTTGTTAAGACCGTGAATGAAAGCTGGAATGCCTTAGCAGCCCCATCGGACAAGCTATATTGCTGGAATCCCAAATCTACATACATTAAATCACCACCATTCTTTGAAAACCTGGTATGACTTTTTTATTTTTAACAAAATGAGTTTTTCAAAATTCTCTTTCCTTATAAAGTCTATCTGAATACCTTCTACCCTTGCTCTAACTATGCATTCCAGTGAAACCTTTACCAACCCGAGCAGACAGTACTGGGGAGAGTTCTGAGATGCTGGGGTACTTGGCTCTAGGGAACCTACAGTGTCTCTGTCCAGGGGTTCTGTGTGGCTGCGCAGACATGCCCTGGCCATCCTGTACCACCTGGACAGAGACTCAGAAAAGTCCGAGGACTGACTGTTTCAGCAAAACATCCCCGGGCCTGCTATATTTAAACCTTATACTCAAAAAAAAAAAAAAAAAAAAGCAAGGGAAATCTTATAACTGATGATCAAGGACTTTACGCACTGCTGTTGGGAAGAGGAGGGGAGTAGAAGCCAGGGTTCTGGTTGTCCTCAGCATCTCCGTCCCTGGATGTGGAGACACAGGTCATTTGCAGCTGCATTCCTGTTGCTTTGAAGGAATAGTCCCAATACTTTGCCTCCCTTCAGGGGTGGAATGTGAATGTTTGGAGGAAATTCACCTTACTTTTGGAAGCACCCCTGATAAAACCAAAAACCTAGAATTTTCTGTACAGCAACATAGGGCTGTCACCCAATTCAGGTCCACCCTGGTGACCGGAGAAAACCTGTACTGGCACTGACTGGCGTATTCTTTGCTAGACTTTGGCTCTTCAGCCGCCCAAATCTATAGTGGATGCCTACGTGCTGTTAAACTTGGGAGATTCCGTAACAACTGACCACATCTCTCCGGCTGGAAATATCGCAAGAAACAGCCCCGCTGCTCGCTACTTGACTAACAGAGGGTAAGTGTGAGCGAGGGGAAGACAGACTTAGCAGCAAAAATGGAGAGAACGAGGCCGGTGTTTCTGTTCACATGTTCTCTTTTCAATCAAACTCTGGTTTTTTCACCAAACCTTGAGGCTTGAAAACCAGTCATGTTTTCTGTTTGCTGCTTTGCAGCTTCCTTGGGAGATTCCATGAGCAAGGAAACCCCAGCACAGGGACCTTCTTTCTGTGCCAGTGTCCCCACTAGAGTCCAGGCTCTGCTCTCAGACTGCGGGGCACTCGAGGGGGTGTCCTCTGCACTGCTGCCCCCTGCCTGAGACATGTCTGACTGTGATTTGCCACTGACACATCCATTGATGGATCCGTCAGTCACGGACTGACGTCAGCGGGTACCAACCCAGTATTACCCACTGTCCTCTAATACACTGAGAGTGGTCAGAGTCTGTCCTAGAGCTGACTTTCCCTGAGAATTATCTGGGGAAATCAACATTCTGGCTCCGTTGGCACCTCCCATATCCACATCTTCAGGGATGGGCCCATAGCTAATCTAAGAACAAAATTCAACACTTATTCATTCTTCCCCCCCCCCTTTTTTTTTTAAGTCAGTGCCAGAGGAAAATGGCCTTGACCCCATCTCGCTTTCCTGGTGGCTGAGGCGTTTTCTTCACGCCTCTCCATCCTGCTGAGCCCCACTCATCCTCTGCCTCCTCCTGGTGCATCCTATAGGACAGTCACGTTTAGAGCAAAAGTAGTCCACGTTCCCCAGAGACGGGAGTGCTGTAAGCATCAGAACCTAGCCCGCCTCTAGAGTAAGGGATGCACAGGAGTCTATCTCAAGATGTTTTTTTTTTAACATGGGGCAACTATTGTATTAAATGCACAGGGACTTGCTACACACAGACACAAAGGATAAGAATCTGAAGGGACGGGATTGTACTTTGAAGGCGAGACCTAAGTGCATCACTGAGCCGAGAAGGGCAGGGGGTATTTGAGAGGGGTCAGCGAATTCCTGCTCTTTCCCCTCCCCACACTGCTCTGGCTACACTGGTGGGTGCCTCAGTTGTTGAATATTCCAGATAAGTTCAAATACCCTTCTGCCCGAGAGCCTTTGGTTGAGCTGGCTATTTCTTCCTCCTGGATGCTCTTCCCCAACTCCCTTGCCACTTCAAGTCTTCCTCCATGAGGTCACCCCCACTCTACCCCTGTTTTCATTTTGATCTTTTTTTCCCTCAGTTATTAACCACAATGTGTTAACACTTAGTTAAGAAGCTCATTTTTAAATTATGATTATTTGTCTCTACCTTTTAAAGATTTTATTTATTTATTTTGACAGAGACAGAGATCACAAGTAGGCGGGGGGGTGGGGCGGGGAGCAGGCTTCCTGCCGAGCAGAGAGCCCGATGTGGGGCTCGATCCCAGGACCCTGAGATCATGACCTGAGCTGAAGGCAGAGGCTTAACCCACTGAGCCACCCAGGCGCCCCTGTCTCTACCTTTTAGAAGTAAGCCCTGCAAGGGCAGGAATCATCATCTGTGTTGTTCCTTGATCCACCCCAACCCCTGAGAATAGTTCTTGGCACGTAGCTGGGGCTCAGTAGTTGCTGAATGAATGAATGAATGAATGGGAGAAAAGGATTCACCAATAAACAGACACAGCGGTTGAGGCTGGAGAAAGAAACTAAGGAAAGAAGCAGTGACCACTACTTTCTTTGATTGGTGATGGTTGACATTTTTGAGATATGGACTCTAGGGAATTGAATGAAAAGAATCCTACCTTCCTAGAAAAATGCACATATCCCCAACATTCTGGATTTTGTAGGAGTTTGTAGACATGCTCACCTGCTCCTGAATCCCATTCACAGACTCTCTCCATCTCCAGATCACATCTCACGGTGAGATCAAACTACCACTCACACACACATCCTAGCTTTTTAAAGAAACCCAGTGAGCCGATCGCTGTGTTAATTATAAAATGTTCCTGCTGTCACAAAGTGTCTTTTCACCGGGGCCCCCAGACAGGATTTTTCTTTGATTTCAGGACCAGGAAGAGCTGTTCTGCCTCTTTGGCACCACTCTGACTTTTATCTTATGAAAATTGTAAATCATGTTGCCTGTCCTGTGTTCTTGATGACTTGAGGACAAATGTATACCTCCTTCCAGTTAGTTTACAGAGCATATTTTGTGTTTCCCTAATTCTTGGCTCTGCCCAACTGGCCCATGCTGATTAGTCTTTTGCTTTCCTTTTTCTTACCCATTTTTAATATTTTATCTTTTTTTTTTTAGATTTATTTATTTATTTATTTGAGAGAGAGACAGTAAGAGAGAGCATGAGAGGGGAGAAGGTCAGAGGGAGAAGCAGACTCCCCTTGGAGCTGGGAGCCTGATGCAGGACTCGATCCCGGGACTCCAGGATAATGACCTGAGCCGAAGGCAGTTGCTTAACCATTGAGCCACCCAGGCGCCCTAATATTTTATCTTTTGTGACACTTTCTAGGCTACCCTACTGAATCAGTAAAATGAATACTCATTAGAGTTCCTCCTGGTTTTTCTATTCAGATTTGAAAGACTAGAAGTTGACCCTGAGACAATGTTGATTTCCCCCTTTCACTGTCCCACCTTTAAGCTCTGACTCTACCCTCAGCAGAAGATACAAGAACCAGCTTTTCTGCCTTGGAGAGTGATGCTTAGTAGACTTAGATATCTAGGTCGGTGGTTTTTCCTTTTTCTTGATGGAAGCTAATTTTTGTCTTTGCACCGTTCACTAACCTAGCTCCTCCCCTGCTTGCATTCTTAGCTTGACTCCACGAGAATTCAACTCCTATGGCTCCCGCCGAGGGAATGATGCCATCATGGCACGGGGGACATTTGCCAACATTCGCTTATTAAACAAATTTTTGAACAAGCAGGCACCACAGACTATACATCTGCCTTCTGGAGAAATTGTGAGTACTATCCCTTTGTCAGGCTCTGGGTGATTGGACATTTATGTGGTGGCTTTCCTTTGGGCCTTGCTTTTCTTTAGAGCCCCGTGGTACCTCTTATTTCGAGAGAGTTGATCATGGATAGAGATGCCCTTTAAAGTTTTACAACTTTATCTTCCTGCTTAGAGATTCTGCTTCATGGTTTCCTGGGAGTTGAGTTTATGAAGCCTCTGAGTGAAATGTCATCAGTTCAGAGTATTTGAAGGGGAACTTCAGGTTAAGATAGAGGATAGTTATCAACAGGTGCTACTGTATGACTTTATTAGCATTTAATTAAGTCCCCATAGAGGAACATAGAGGCCCACGGAGGTCTGCATGGGTCCTGACGGAATGCCTTTGCAGTTGGCCTGTTACAGCAGGAACTGTTCATTCCCACACGGGAGGGAGGTGTGTGACAGGCAAGAGAGTCTGCGCTTTGAGTCTGACAGACCGGCTGTGGAGCCTTCAGCAAGTTATTTCCCTCTCTGAGCTTCATTCTTCTGACCTTTGAAGCAGGATATCCACCCTGTGAGGCGGTGAGGCCTAAGCTTAAATAGAATGATGTGTATTAAATACAGAGCAGAGGATCTGGAGCATGTCGTGGATCCTCCGTGTTGCTTCCCTCTCCAGCAGGAGCTGCCAAGCTGCTTGAGAACTGTTTAAGTTACTTGAGAAATCACCCTCCTGACTTAAGAATAGTAACAGCTAGGATTTCTATAGAACTTACTACATCCCACATACTGTTCTAAGCTCTTTGCCTATATTGACTACTTTAATTCTCATAACCACCCTTTGAGGGAGGTACCATACTTGTCCATTAAGATAATAAAAATGGAGATTAAACCCAAGGAATCTGGGGGCACCTGGGTGGCTCAGTTAGTGGGACATCCAACTTTCGGTTTTGGCTTAGGTTGAGATCTCAGGGTCACAAGATCGAGCCCTGCAACAGTCTCCGCACTAAGCCCAGAGTCTGCTTAATTTTCTCTCTTCTCCTCTGCCCCTCCCTGCCTAAAATCAATCAATCAATAAATCTTTAAAATAAAACCCAGGGAGCCTGGCTCCAGTGTCAGTGTGGTTTACCACCACCCATATTGCTTCACTTATAACAGATCTTGGTAAAGCAAACTCTTCCTGGGTCATCACTGATCACCAGGACCCAACAGAAGTCAGTGCCCAGTAGGTAGTTGTTCAAGGAGGACCAGGGATGATAAACAAGCTATTAAATGGAAAAGATACAGTTAGGTGGTGGAATGCCCAAGAGACAAGGGGAAAGACGGGCAGTATAGACACTGGCAGGGTGGGGGGAGGGGGAGGGGCTCCAGTATACTGAATGTCATAGCGAACCTCACATATTTACCAACCCGCCACGACACAGGACTTCTCATCAGATGTTCAGGGCCTCCTCTTACATAAGGAGACCAGAATCGGAGATGAACAGCCATTTGAGCCAAGACTTGAACTTGAAAGATAGACCTAGACAAAAAACAGAGGGGGAAGGGAAAAAAACAGAGATAATGCAAGAGTACAAGAAAATGAAAAAATGATTATCTTCTCAGAGTGATGAAATGGTTTTCTGTTGGCATATAGTTATCAAAGGACAAGAAAGGGCTCTTGGTAAAAAATAGTAATTAAAAAAGAAAGAAAATGCTGTTTAAAAAAAAAAAAAGGCTCCTTAGGAAAAGTTGATTAGTTGAGAAAAACTCTCCGAGTATAGAATAGAAAGACAAAGGAAAAATTAGAGAAACTATAAAAAAATTAAAGTCTGAAATGAGGAGGCTCAGCATCTGAGTAAACAGAGATGCTGAGAAGAGAAGAGAGGTTATTATCCGGGAAGTAACGCAAGGAAAACTCCCCCACTGCCAGATCCGACTCCACAGAACAGCCACTGCATACCGACATGATTATGGAAGACCAGCTCCAAATCGCTTTGGTGTGAAGTTAAGAACAGCAGCGATGAGGACAAGATCTAGAAACTTCCAAAGAGGGAAAAACAGCTTCTGTGCCATGTGCTGGGGATCAGAAGTGCTCAAACCAACACCGGAAACTTAGACTGGCTGCACCCCTAAATTCTGTGTCCCATGTTAAAGTAATAACACATTCAGATTCAAAAACCTTAAAAATACTCCTCAGGAAGATACTTGGTGAATGTTTTTTACCAAAATGATGAAATAAGGCAAAAAGAGGGAAGATGTAGGATCCAGGAAAAAGAAGTGCAGGGAATCCCCAAGATGTTGGTGAAGGAAGATTCTTCCATCACAGGAATGCACCACCTCTAGAGGAGAATCAGTCCAAATTAGGACTGAAGCTCCTGGAGAGAGAACTCCATGGAAAAGAATTTAACTTTCTTTTTTATTTTTAATTTTTTTTTAAAGATTTTATTTATTTATTTGAGAGAGAGAGCTTGAGTGAGGTGAGGGGCAGAGGGAGAAGCAGATTCCCTACTGAGCAGGGAGCTAGACTGATGGGATCATCACCTGAGGCAAAGGCAGATGCTTCACACTTTACCTACTAAGCCACCCAGGCATCCCCATGGAAGAGATTTTTAAATGACAGACTTCCTGATACAGTTGAATGTCTTCAGAGAATTATCCTTTAGGCAGAGTGGGGATTAACTGGTGGGTTGGGACATAGAAACAGGTGAGCACACATACAAAAAGGAAATTATTAATTCCAGTGGAAATTTTTCTTAATTACCAGGAAAAGGCAATCAGAGTACATTACTTGACTCAGCTATAAATAACATTCACATGGTTAAAGTAGTACAAACACCAAATATTGACTCATCCAAAATGTATGACATAATTATATTGGGAGGCTAGGGAGAGGGTACCCAGGGGAACAGTAGTTACGAGAACTAAATCCCTGGGGTGTCTGGGTGGCTCAGTCCTTTAAGCATCTTGATTTCAGCTCAGGTCATGATCTCAGGGTCCTGGAATCGAGTTCTCCCTCGGGCTCTGCGCTCAGCGAGGGGTCTGATTTAGGATTCTCTCCCTTTCCCTCTGTCCCTCCTTCTGCTCGCACACACTGTCTCTCTCAAATAAATAAAATCTTTTTAAAAGGAGAGAGAACTAAATACCCATCAAAGCAGGAAATTGATAACAAAAACGGAGAAATAGAGAACTGGCAGTTTAAATATAATACTGAAGACACAGAGGCACAGTAACAGAAGAAACCACCAAATTTTATGTCCTCTTCTTTAGAAGAGAGGGCATGTGCAGGGAGCCGTTGCTTTATAAGCTCCCCAGATTTGAGTAACGCCATGTGGAACCAACCACAGGCTCCATCAGCCCACCGAAATAGTAATTTGTGAAAGCTTACTTGAAAGGTTGATTATACACCTTTCTAGAGCTTCTTTTGAAGGAAACCCTCTTGGGGGATTTTTTTCTTTTCTTTTTTTTTAATTTTTTTTACTTACGTAGCCAGGAAGAACAACTGTTTCCTGTCACCAGCAATGATATCCAATGTCTTTGTGAAGTCTTGGCATAGCAGAACATTCAGAGTTCTTGCGAGAAACAAATGAAGACATTTGTGGAAGATATTTCTCATATATACCAAAATATTAGTTAATCCTCTTGTCCTGTATTGATCTGTGCTTCCACCTGTGTTTCTGCTCTGTCTTGACCTCCTTATAGAAAGGTGAATAATACAAGTTTGCCTTTTGGGGCACTGGGTGACCCAGTCGGTTAAGTGGCTCACTGTTGATTTTGGCTCAGGTCATGGTCTCAGGGTCCTGGAATCAAGCCCCACCCCAGGCCCTGTGCTCAGCAGGGAGTCTGCTTGAAGATCCTCTCTCCCCCTCTGCCTCTCCCCCCCACTCACTTTATCTAAAATAAATCCATGTATGTATGTTTGCATTTTATGTCATTTCAGAACATGTCACCTTCTTTGTGGTTGCTACCCTACATAAGTGGCCATCACTGAGTCCCTGAGAATGAGTCAAAACCCAGGTTTAGGTGGGATTCTCTGTTTTCTAAGCTTTATAATAGTTAAATCAGTGGAAGAGGGGAAAAAAATCTGATCTACTTTTTTTTTTCCCCTTGATGCCTTAGGATTTGATGCCTTAGGTTTTCTAAAACCAGGACAAAAACTAGGCATTTCAGTTAAAAGAATATACAGCTCATGGGAGGGGTGAATGGATGGGAGCTAGTTGGAGATCTGTAGAGCAGGCCACTGATTGGTTGTGTTGGCGGTTGGCTTCGTGTTGACTTGGGCCCCTGAAGACCCTGTCCTTCCCACCAGGTCCCCCTGGCCTGTGTCCATGCTCTGCTGCGTGTGTAAACCTTGCTTTTCTCTTCCTCAGCTTGACGTGTTCGATGCCGCCGAGCAGTACCAGCAAGCAGGCCTGCCCCTGATCATTCTGGCCGGCAAAGAGTACGGCTCAGGCAGCTCCCGAGACTGGGCGGCCAAGGGCCCTTTCCTCCTGGTGAGTGTGACGTGGAGGGAGCCCACAGGCTCAGGAAAGCAGGTGCTGTTTGTTCAGCTCCTGCTTCTTGGCAGATCTGCCTTTACCCCACTCAGTGAAGGGTAACGTAGAGTTGAACTGGTTCCTCAGATCAGATACTCGTATTCTACAAACCGTGGATCATTGGGGGTGTCTGTGGAGCAGTTGGGAAGAGGGTCTGTGAAGTCTCTGAAATTATTTTCAAATATGTGTAAACGTGACTTTTTTTATGGGGGAAAATGGCACGGTTTTCTTATTATTCAGGTTGAGGGACACGGTGCATTTCAGGCTGTTGTTCCAGGAAGCAGTAAGCCTGGGCTGCTGCTCCCGTGTTGTCTCTCAGGAGGTTCATGGGAGGGTTCTGGACAGACTTGGGGAGTGCACTTCTTACAGTGGCTTTCCACTGCCCGTGAGTCGGTTTATAGACTCTCTAGAAAAGGCAGCTCTCTCTGGACACAGACAGGCAGCTCCTCAGAACCTTCGGCCATTTCAGGGCCTGAGCCGTGTGAGGTGTCCCCATGGAGGGGCCATGCAGGGAGCAGACGGTTGTCACCTCTTGAGCATCGTCCGGCCCCAAAAGCAGGGAAGAGTCCTGCTCAGCTTCTATTCTCAGGGTAGGGTAAGATGACCTAGCTGGTGCCAATCTCAGTGATTTATGACTCGAGCAAATTAAAACTTTGGAAACACCTCGTACAGTGATTTCCACACATACAGTAAAGAAGGCAGGGTCTGGCAGGCAGCCCTCCGGGGGTCCAGGCTTCAGTAAATCTCTGTGAACATCACACTTATTGCTTTGTTTTGTTTTTTATCAATCATTTTGCTTTGTGGAGGGAATAAAAGATGTTCTTTGATTACTTGGTAATATATCAAAAGCCTACCTTTTCTAGAAGCTGCTGAAAAGAACCAGAGAAATTACGGAAGAGGAAAGGGTTTTAGGGATGGGGCTGGAAGCTGGCAGTGCAGCCGCAGGGGGCTGTAAGAGCTGAAGGAGGCTGAGAGGACTGGCGCACAAGGGGTCCGCTGGGCTCTAGGCTTCTGTACAGAACAGCGCCGAGCTCCGGCCTCCCCAGCCAGGCTGCTCAACAGTGCTGGGCTCTCCTCACGGCAGAGGGGGCTGGACACCTACCTGGTCTGCAGCCCTGCGCAGCCCTCACCCAGCCTAGGGACGTGCATAGTATGTGTTTACAAAGCTGCCACTCCCTCCAAAGTGAACACATGTGTACACAGATCCATACGGAAGACCTCCTGTTCTTGAAACAGGAATCACAAAAGCAGCACATCTCTGTTCCTTTCTCTGTAGTTGTTCTGAAAGTTGTTTTCCATTAAAATTTTTCATGTCTGCACCTATTCAAGGGAGAGAAGAGAAAAATTTTTTTATGTTGTTCTGCAGTATGGATTCTAGATATGATGGAAGTGTGCTAAGAGATGTTGTATCACAAAGCAGCTAAGTATGTGGTGAAGCTGCATGGGTTAAATACCAGCTACCACCACTGACTGTGTGGGTGATGGGACAGCAGTTGCCTCTATCTCCTAGGGCTGGTGGGGATGGGCTGAGAGAAGCCACTTTATTTTACTGCCTGTACATTGTAGGCAGTCAGTGCAGACCAGCTGCGGTATTATTTACTAGAGTAACTGTTTATGTAAATGACTCATTGGTACTTAGAATTTAGGTGTGAGAGGAGTTTTGACTGAAGAAGCCTTTTGTCAAGTTTCTGTGTATCTAAAGAAAATGGAAACTGTGTCCAAAGTACTGTCTTGGCTCCTCAGGGAATCAAAGCTGTCCTGGCTGAGAGCTACGAGCGCATTCACCGCAGTAACTTGGTGGGAATGGGGGTGATTCCCCTTGAATACCTCCCTGGGGAGACTGCAGACACCCTGGGACTCACGGGGCGGGAACGATACACCATCATCATTCCAGAAAACCTCACACCACGAATGAAAGTGCAGGTCAAGGTAAGCTGGAGCTCCTCCCCCATGCCACGCCCAAGTAACGGGACCCTGTGTTCATCGTCAATCGCAAGAAGGAAATGAGTGGATTTGGAAGGAAAACAATCACTCAGTAGGAGTGTGTTAGACCTAGGAGTTCTGCTGTCACCTGCTCTGTCTTCACAACACAGTGAGGAGGACCCCTGTTGATTGATTACCTATTTCCGTTTACTCACAAAATTACCATCAGTTCCTTTCTTACTCCCCATCCCCACCAGCCCCACTGTCTCCTCTGACTCCCAATCTCTCTTGAACCCAGAGAAGAGTGCGGGAAGCTCAGTGACAGGACATTTTCACATGATCTAAAAAACATCTTTTTATTATCAAAATGTGGACATACCCCATTCTTGAGCCTCACCTCAGGTGCCAGGTTTTGGTTAGCCCAAAGGTAATGTGACAGCTCCTGAGGGGAGGCAAGGCAGGTGCCCAGCGCTGACATCCCAGGGTCAGCAGCTGCACCAGCTGCCTAAGGGGCCACCTCAGTGAGACCTCTGCTGACACATGGCTCCCAGAGGAGGTCTAACATCACTAGGAGCTGCTGCCCCGAGAGACTTGGCCCTTGGGTGTCCTTCATCTCCGTCATTCACACCCCACGGTGCTTTGCTGCACAGAGGAGTCGGCTGGGGGGCTGGTCCAAATATAGCCCCTGATTCACTGGGTCTGGGCTAGAGCTGGGACAGCATGTGACCCCATGTGCCGCTGGCTCTACTGGTGTGTGGACCACGCTTTGAGGGGCAGCTCTGAGGGCAGAGGGGGGCGTCCCTCCTGACACAGCTGCCCGGCCTCCTCCCCCACTGGTTCTCCTCTGCTTCTTTGTCGTCACAGCTGGATACTGGGAAGACCTTCCAGGCCATCATGAGGTTCGACACGGACGTGGAGCTCACTTATTTCCACAACGGAGGCATCCTCAACTACATGATCCGCAAGATGGCCAAGTAGGCAAGCTGCGCTCGGAGCCCCAGGCTTGGAGCTGCACCGGGGGAGCAAAGCGCCACTAGCCAGCCGGGTCCTTGGCGCAGAGCATCCCCGCATGGAGGCGTGTGAGCACTGAAGTACTGGTGCCATTCCTCCAGGCACAGAATGAGCAGTTTCTGCATTCTCTATTTTTGTGGATCTTTTTCTCTTTTTCTAGAATTTGGAAGCTAGAATGGTGGGAATGTCAGTAGTGCCAGAAAGAGAGAACTTGAGCTTGTCTGTAAAGTCACTGATCACAGAATGTTGATTTTTCACTCTTGGCCTGTTAATGTTCAGCTGGACACTAGTCAGTGTTCTCAGAAGGCATCCCCTGTCCTCATTTCTGTTCCTCTCTCTTCTCCTCTGCTCCATGAAACCTTCCCTTGAGGGCCACTGGTCCCTGCCTGTTATACCAGTATGAACTGACATGGTAGATGAAAACATTCTCACACCGCAAATCACGGCGGTGATTGTGATTCTCCCCTCCGCCTTTTTCCTTCAGATGGAATGATCCAGGCACCTCGTGGACAGGTCAGACACTGACATTTTTTGATTATGTACCTTTTGATGGATCAACACTAAAAAAAAAAAAAATGTGATGTTTTCTTTCACTCTTTTCAGAACTTTTCCCTAGAAAACTTTTCATTTGTCCAGAGGAGAACTTTGGAGGTGGTTTTGGAGAGAGACATAGAACATTTGTAATTTGAATAAAATTAAATCTATTTTCAAGGAAAACTTGTTGACTTTGGAACTGAATTCTGTTGTGTGTAAAGCTCTTGTCTGTAATATTTCGAGCAGAGCAAGTCTCAGACTACAGTATCCTAAAACCGGGAGACCTTCAAGTTCTGCTTTTACAACATCTGTACTGTGGGCGGCGGGTAGGGGGAGTGGAAGAGCTGAGGAAAAGGATTTCTCTGCCCTGGTTGGGAGCAGACAAGAAGGTAGCAGTAGCAAATACGGTGAGCAGATCATTTTTTTTTTTTTTCACTTTATGTTCTATAGTTTACCTACCTGCTTATGTTCATCATAGTCTGCTCTGGCAACCGTAACAAAATATCATAGCCTGGGTAGTGTAAACATCAAAAATGTATTTTCTCCTAGTTCTGGAGGCTAGACGTCCGGGCTCAAGTTTCTAGTCAATTCATTTTCTGGTGAGAACTTTCTTCCGGGTTAGCAGACAGCCACCTCCGCCCTGTCCTCTCACATGTCTTTCCTTCATGCGCGTGTGAGGAGAAAGAGGAGGAGTTGGCTCTCTGGTGTCTTCTAAGGATACTAATTGGATCAGATCGGGGCCCCACTCTTATGACCTTATTTAACCTTAATCACGTCCTTAGAGGTCCCATGGGGACCTGGGGGTTCTGGCTCATAACAGGTCACCTTATAGCTCCCAGGTTCATCTCTTTTTTTTTTTTTTTTTTTAAGATTTTTATTTATTTATTTGACAGAGAGAAATCACAAGTAGACGGAGAGGCAGGCAGAGAGAGAGAGAGGGAAGCAGGCTCCCTGCTGAGCAGAGAGCCTGATGCGGGACTCGATCCCAGGACCCTGAGATCATGACCTGAGCCGAAGGCAGCGGCTTAACTCACTGAGCCACCCAGGCACCCCCCAGGTTCATCTCTTTGTAATGAATTTTAAATCTCAAATTTAGCACTCAGCGAATGTGGCCTGGCCATCAGAACACCCAGGACTCTCTGCCAGAACACCTCTCTCTGCCTCTCCTGAGATGAGGAATAAGACAGGTTATTGAGCAACCCTGCCCCTGAGGTTCCTGGGGCCCAGCTTGCATTCCTAAGATAACAGACAGAACCTTGTTGTATAAAAAAGCCCATGACCTTTAAATAAAGATCAGTCCTAACATAAAAACACAAAGAAGGGCTGAGAAAACAGACCTCTACCGCCTTAGTTCTCTGTTACTGTGCTGCTGGGGAGCTGTCTAGCTCCTCACATTACGTGGTTATGTGGAGACAGAGTCTTGTGTCTCTGACTTCTAGAACAGGGTCCCTTCACTTCTGGACTCCTCTGCCTCCAAATGCACCCCATATCCTGTTCAGTAATAAAATGTCTTGCCCAGTGTCACACCCTGGCCCATGACAAGACTGAACAAATAAGCTCCTTTGGCCTAGTTTCTCAAGAAGGCACTAGGCCTCTCGTTCCACACGAAATCTTTGCTGCTCTTGTCCAAGGTGCCTGCCAGTCCTCTTCTTCACCCTGGGATTCTCTTCTCTTTTGTTAACAGTTTTCCAAATCCATTACACCTGACCCTTCCTAGGAAAGCAAGCATTCTTAAGTGCACACACTGTCTTAACCAACAGACTTATTTAATGCAGCAAATAAGCACGTGTGTCTTTGGCTATGGGACAGCCATTAGCAGATGAGAGTCACCTCCAGCAGGGGTCTAGTAGTAATGAACCACAGTGTTATTAGAAGCACAAGTCAAACGGGTTAAGCAAAAATGTTAATAATAATTGGCGTGGGGCGCCTGAGTGGCTCAGTGGGTTGAGCCTCTGCCTTCAGCTCAGGTCGTGATTCCAGGATCCTGGTATCAAGCCCCGCATTGGGCTCTCTCTCTCTCCCTCTGCCTGCCACTCCGCTTACTTGTGCTGTCTCTCTGTCAAATAAATAAAATCTTCAAAAAAACCCACCAATAATTGGCTCACAGAGTGAAGAACAGAGTAGCCACAGCCATAGGCTTGACTGGATCTACTGACTCAAACTCAGCTTCCCTCCCTATCATTTCTCCTCTCATGTTACCTCATTCTAGGCTATTCCTTGTGCCTGGGGATGTAGCCACCAGCAGCTCTGGTGTAATAGTTAGTAGTTCATAATCTGGGAGATTTATCTCCCAGTATTCTCTATGCTAAAGTTGGGAGTTTCCAGGTCACCAAAATGAAGAACCGTATCTTGAGCCCAATTTCCCTTTCAGGGTTATGTGAGGACAGTGGAGTACCCGGCAGGGTTATGTAGAAGCAATGCAGACTTACTTCCAGAAAAACAGTAAGCCTTCCTGGCTGCTTTCTGAGGAAGCTATTAAATGTCATGACCACAAACAGAGTTTAACACCCAGGTAGTTTTTGTTCACCCAGACAGCCTAATTATCATAAGCAACAATTATATAATTGTAGCTGATAGTTTTAATAGTTTGCATCCCGAGAACAGAGGTCTACACATTAAGAGCAGATTTGCTGAGCGAGATGTGTAGTTTTACTGCGCGGTATGATAAAAGAGTACCTGATATGATCCTGAAACTGTTCCAGTTGGGCTCTGTCTGCTCTCCCGCAAGACTGCTCACCTGCTGTGGGACTTCCACAGGATGGGAGTGGTGTCCCTTGGAGAACAGGGTTCCAGGGACAGCATCTTTGGGAACCACTGAGTTAAAGGGGTCTTGTTAGCACAGAACTGACACAATCCCACACAATGACGGTCATGGTGTAAATCACTCATGGTGTAAATCACATCATTTGAATGAGGGTCATGGTGTAAATCACTCATTTTGGTTCAGAAGCCTGTCTCGACCACAAGAATGTTTTCGTCAGAGCATCTCACAGAGTGTATGTTGCACAGGACTTGCTGGAGGAAATGCTGACCTGATGGTTTGTCTTTTAAATTCAAATAATAATATCAGTTTTACCCCCCGAAACTAATAATACACTACAGGTTAAACAAATTGAATTTAAATTTTTTTAAAAATTTTAAATAAATTCAAGTAATAATACCAGTTGTAAAAACAGGAATCAGAGTTTACTTATTACACAATCAGGCATTTGACTGAAGGCAACTTCTCATTTCAGGTGAAAAACCCATCACAATGTCAGCACTAGCAGGAACCATAGAGAGACAAGGTCCTGTGGGTGTGTAATGGGTTGTATCTGAACCACCCGAGGAACCTCACTAAGTACACATGGCTGGACACCCTGCCAAGATATCCTAATGGGGGTGGGGCACGTGCCCATGAAGACTCCCCACTTGGTTCTGACATACAGCTTTTGACCGAGAAATCTAATGACCAGCATTTGGCATCAGTCAAGAGTCTGCATTCTATCTACCAGGTTTTTTCCTTCAGTAAATAGTAACCGAGTGCCTAACTCTGTTCCAGGCTCTGTGCCTGGCAGTGGCTTGACTCAGGGCAAAAATCCAATAAGGAAATTCTAATATTTTTTTTTGTTTCACCTTCAATCTGCCTTCTGTTGGCTGAAGAGAGGACCATTCACCTTCAAACAAATTGGACCATTTAGATACCTGAAAGAACTTTTCTCAAATCTCCAGTAGGTGTTTTAAACATCCTATTAGGGTTCTTAAACAACAGCATCCAAAAAAAGGCAATCACATATAAAAAGAGATACTTGTGAGATAGTGATTTACATAATAAATATCTCTTTGGCTTTCATCCCCAGCTCTGGCACTGAGCTCCTAAAACCCTTGGAATTTCCTAAGTGACACAAGTGACAAAGGGTCTCTTGTTATGCTAATGACATGGCTTTTGGACCACACCTAAGGAGCTGGTTGCCAGAACAACCAACTCAGATTCTAGGGCTGGAACTCTCAGTCCAGCCCCCTAACAACCAGGGAGTGAAGCTGGAGGTTGAATCAATCACCAACGCCAATGATTTGATCAGTCATGCTTATATAAGAAAGCCTCCGTAAAATCCCAAAGGATAGGGTTTGGGGAGCTTCCACCTGCTGAACAGGTGGAGATCAGGAAAGGACATGGGAACTCCTTGTCTCTTCCCACATCTTGTCCTATGCATGTCTCCCATCTGGCTGTTTTCTAGTCAACAGGTGATTAAGAAAATACAATGTTTCTCTGAGTTCTGTGAGCTCCTCTAGCAGATTAATCAAATTCAAGGAGGAGGTCAGGGGAACCTCTGATCTATGCCCTGTCAATGAGAGGCTCAGGTGATTCCCTGGATTTGCAACTAATGCCTGAAGTCAGAGGGGGTGGGACAGTCTTACAGGACCAAACAAGAACAATTTCAGTATGTTAAGGGCAAAAGTCAGTTTATGGTAGAAACACTTTCAACGTTTCATTCATTCATTCATTCATTCATTCATTCCAATGTGTACTGAGTGGCTACACTGGCAGTCAGTTGTGAAAGGAAAGATCAGAAAAGAAGTTAGGGCTTTTTAATTTTTCCCAAGTGCTTAGAGCTCCATTGGCCTACAGAACATTAGTGCTGTTATCACTTGTGTTCTACATATGTGATATAGTTCAAACTGCTAAAAACAATAAAAAGAAGGTGAAGTTAAGTGACATATTCAGTTTGATACAAGTTTGGGTAAAGTGTCTTCACAGTGGTATACAAGCAATCCATGACTGTACCCACTGGGGCTAATTTGTCAGTTAAGGTCACCCCTTGCCTGTAGCTAAAGACTGAGGACCCAAGGTCATTTGGACATTTCTGTAGCATCAAAGGGTATCTTCTCAATAGGAAAATCCCTCCACTTTGCATATAGCTTCTGAGCTCCAGTTGCAATATCCTCCACCACAAAGCTTTCTATTTTTATAACTGGAATCTCAAATGTCTTATACTTCACATGGATTCCCCAGTCATGGCAGCAGTTCTCTCTGGCACAGAAGATCTTTGCTTTCTTCTCAAAATGCCCATAGGTCTTTGGTTTGGGGTGTAATTTGCTCACATAGCACTTCCTGAAAGCATCTCCAACCACAGCGTAATGGCAGTCCTACAGACAAAGGGATTGAATAAAACACAAAACAGAACATTAGAACCAGGACCGAACTGTGATTTTTTATGAACTCCACAACAATCTGAGATGAAAAGCAGGTAGGATCCCACTTTTGTGACAGATGGGGTAAGAAGGAAATATGCATTCACTGAAGGGCAGACTACAATTCATGCAACTTGACTCCCAGTTCCAAGGGTGGAAGTGAGCGTGGGGATGCCAAGTGAGGGGATAGGGGCCATCTCATGAAAACGAGGACTAAGAAGTTTCTGGGCAACCAAGCTTCTGAAAGTAGATATTCTTTATTGGTTCGGAAACAAAAGCGGGTATTTCTTGAAGAGCTCCAGTGCCTGAGTTTACTTGACAGGCACAATCCAAAGGATACAGAGAACAACGAAGGGTCAATGGAGATCTGCAGAGGGTCACAGACTAATGTGTCCAGAGGCTCCAACTACAGTCAACTTTAGAGTAAATCTGAGAAACACCACTCTGTACAGAGGAAATGCAGACCCAATATACGGGCCCCTGGGAGGAGGGGGTGGGGCAGGAGGGAAACGATCATAAAGGGCGTTTGCAAGAGAAAAATCACTCAAATTGGAGCTGAAAGGATGTTTTCTAGCTAAAGAAGCGATTTACAAAGGCACGGGAATTTGCTAGTATCACCCTTAATATTGTGCTTCTTGCTCCATTTTCTGATCAGAGACCAGCTTCCCAAAGACCAAAAAGAATCCTAATAACTAATCATCGAAACCAGCCTCTCTTCTATCAGGAGCAATGGAGTTACAGGCAGTTTTTGTCTCTGGAGATTATTCTATTCAAAAATTTTTTTTCAATTTTATTTATTTATTTGATGGAGAGAGAGAGATCACAAGTAGGTAGAGAGAGGGGGGGAAGCAGGCTCTCGGCTGAGCAGAGAGCCCAATGTGGGGCTCGATCCCAGGACCCTGAGATCATGACCTGAGCCAAAGGCAGAGGCTTAAACCACTGAGCCACCCAGGCACCCCTCTATCCAAAATTTTTAAGGAGGAAAAAACAAAACAAAACAAAAAATAACTAACCAGATTTTCTAAAATAAGGAGATATTTTGTTTTCATTATAAAAGTGATCTATGGGGTGCCTGGGTGGTTCAGTGGGTTAAGCCGCTGCCTTCGGCTCAGGTCATGATCTCAGGGTCCTGGGATCGAGCCCCGCATCGGGCTCTCTGCTCAGCCGAGAGCCTGCTTCCTCCTCTCTCTCTGCCTGCCTCTCTGCCTACTTGTGATCTCTCTGTCAAATAAATAAATAAAATCTTCAAAAAAAAAAAAATTAAAAAGTCATCTATATCCCAAAAAGAAAGTTTAGAAAACATAAAATAGGAAAAATCATGGAGTCTCACTGTAAAATATATATTTAGTATATTTGCTCTAGTCTTTTTCTGGACAAAGAAAATGTCTTAATGTTTTTCGTTACAGGTGAGAGCGGTGCGGGTATTGCCACTATTATTTCACACCCCGAAAGTCACAGCATATTAACAACTTTGTTTCCTTGTTATTTTTTCTACTTCATCACAGTCTGTAAGAAGCTTTTCATTATACATAAGCTTCATGTTCATTTCGTTTAATGAACTCTACTTTGGAGTTCCTTTAGATTTATAGAAAAGGGCAAAGTTGTTCAGGCATCTCCTGTATCCCATTCTCCCAGCTTTCCTGAATGTCAATATCTCACATACCACAGTATATTTGTCAAAACTAAGAAATTAGGATTGAAACGCTACTGTTACTGGCACTACAGATATTTACTTTTTCTAATTAATATTCTTTATCTGTTCTAGGATTTAACCCCAGATACCCCATTCATTTAGCATGACCATTATTATTTTTAGTGGCTATGTCATATTTAATTAAATGCCTTCTTTTTCTTCTTCATTGTTATGGGTTTCCTTTCAAAATTTTTTGGCTTTTTAAAATATCACGGCCATGATAACAACAAAAATAATAATATTCTTCCACAAATATCTCACCGATAGAGAGTAAGTTTAATTAGTGCTAAAAAATGACCCAATGCTCTTTGCTCAAAGTTCGCTTACCTCTACCACTCTGATGTCAGCCGTGTAACACGCAAAGCCCTTACACTTTCTGCAAAGCAGTTTTTTATTCTCCTTATCGGGTACAGGTTCTACTTTTGCTTGACTATCCCTGATGAATTTTTCTTGCATCTGTATCTGGAGAATCTACATGCAAAAGTCCAAAAAAACCCAAAAACAAAACCACCTTGTCAGTACAATGGTATAACTATTTATGACTATTTATAACTATTTATAACTATTTATGACTATTTATGACTGTGTGCATGCAAATACGCAAACACACACACACACACACACACACACACACACACACACGTATTATCATTCATTCATTTACAACTTCCATGAACATACAGTACCTGACTTTGTTTATAAAAATCCCATAGATAATTTTATTGGGTTCTCCTAATTCTTTATTAGTCAGTGTTTAACTGTGACCTCCAATGAGCCTTTAAATTTTTGCATCAAAGATACCCATAAAGGGAGCACCTGGGTGGTTCAGTTGGTTAAGCAGCTGGCTCTAGGTTTCACCTCAGGTCATGATCTCAGGGTCCTGGGATTGAGCCCCACATCAGGCTTAGTGCTCAGCAGGGAGTCTGCTTAAGGATTCTCTCTCCCTCTCCCTCTTCATCTGTCCCTCCACTCTCTTGCTCTCTCGCTTTTCACAAGAAATAATCTTAAAAAAAAAAGGTGCCCATAAAATACTAAAGATGTTCATAAAACAATCATGTGACCCCTGTTTTCTACTTTAGTAGTTGGCAAAAAATTTTTAAAGCATTCATAAATATAAACATACATATTGACTGTTTCAGGGATAGTTATACCACTTCTAGGGCAGAGACCCATTAAATAGAACAGCAGACAGAAGAGTCCCCATCCCCTAAATCATTTTTCTCTCTCCCCTTCTGACCACAGAGAGTACTTTGAGTTACACTAAAGTTAAATCATGTATATGGTATGACTGCATTCTACTTCAAAACTTAGGGCATGCCTACATACAACTAAGAACCTGGACATTATAGGGTGCCTGGGTGGCTCAGATGGTTAAGCATCTGCCTTTGGCTCAAGTCACGATCCCAGGGGTCCTGAGATCAAGTCCCACGTCAGGATCCCTGCTCAATGGGGAGTGTCTGCTTGTCCCTCTCCCTCTGCACCTCCCCCCAACTCTCTTTCACTCTCTCTCTCTCTCTCTCTCAAATAAACAAAGTTATTATTTTTTTTTTTCTTTAAAAACCTGGACGTTACAGATAAAACAAAACTAAGAAGATTTAGAAGGGTCAAGAGAGGAAGGGAGACAGCTAGAAAACACAAAATCTTAAGAACAAAATGGTACTGAGTAACCTGGGTTTTCTTTTCATCTCCTATTACCCCAGATATGAGACTGAAAGAACTGGCAACCGGAAATGCCTATGGACGCAGATAAAAAAAAGTGTCTCAACAAAAGCCTACTTTACTCTCTCTAGTCAAAGGACGACCAGGAAAGGGACAGCCTAGCAAGACAAAAAACTTTCAGACAGTGGCTCTTCTATTTCTGCCAAACATCATAGAACGGAACAGACAACTATGGTCTAACCCCAGCCCATGCCAGCAAAGACTGAGGGCGCACCTAGATTTCCACTTTAACAAAGCGTCTGCACACTCCCACCTAGCAGTGTCAGAGAAGGCCAAGGAGGGATCCATGCTCTGCCCTGCCACACGGTAACCACCCTTGCCTGTGATGTCAGGGCAGACCCTGCGGAGAGCCAGAACGCCCAGCCCCACCCACGGAATGACCAGCCACCAACAAGTCCTGGCTGCACCGGTTCTGGGCTCCCTCTCATCCCTTCCCACCGCTGCCCATTTTCTATGGCTGTTTGGGGAATCCCAGGTGCTCTTCAACAGATGCATAACCTGTTCTCTCTTCATCCCACTCCTCGTCCTGGTGAGCTGGCTACAAAAGAGTCTGGGTATGGCCGAGCCTCCATCTCCCTCAACAGGCTTTTACTCTTTCTCCCCTGCTACACATGAGTCTATGTCATTGGTCACCCAGTGGAAGAGATAAAAATTATGTCATGGGTAGTAAAGCTATTACTGTTTTAAAGATTTTACAGCCAACATCAACATATGCTACAAAAGGGGAAGATGACTCAGTGAAAAACCTCTATTCTCAGTAAAGTTCAAGAGGAAAATTAAAGAGGAACTAAAAAATTTCCCTGCAATTCTCCTCAATTAAAATGTGGAAGAAGTATTTTTAAATATTTTAGTCTCTAAACTTAGGTAGAAATTTTCTAAAAATGAGTGAATACTGACATAAAGTTGTCCTTTTATGTGCTAAAATGTTAATTTGCTTTAGACCACTGCTTCTCAAAACTATTTTTGAGTAAAGAGATTATGACTTTTCAAAATTATGGACACTATGGAGTTGGTCTACTGAATTGTGAGGTTCATCTCTGTGAAGTTAAAGTCTGCCTCATGCCTCAGTCCATAACAGTTCTCATTTTTTGAGCACTTACTTGATTCCAGGTACTGTGCTGAGCAATGCATATACCCCCATTTTATCCCTAAAACTGCCCTGTGAATTAAATACCATTGCTTTCTCAACTTTACGAATGTGGAGACAGATGATTTAAGAGACAGAGTAACTACCTGAGGTCACATATCTTCTAAGTGGCAGAGATCCCAAGATGAAAGTCTCTGCAAAGGGTCTAGAGAAAGTGTGGGGGTGCTTGTATGTGCATGCACGTAAGCCTGTGTGTGCGTGTATTTGCATGTTTCTGTTTCTTGACCTTCCCCAGTCTGGTTCCATGCTTCTGTGTTATAGAGGAAATTGCAGTAAAATGAAGGTCACTATCAAGAGACTGAACTAGGGCGCCTGGGTGGCTCAGTGGTTAAGCCGCTGCCTTCGGCTCAGGTCATGATCTCAGGGTCCTGGGATCGAGTCCCGCATCGGGCTCTCTGCTCAGCAGGGAGCCTGCTTCCTCCTCTCTCTCTCTCTCTGCCTGCCTCTCTGCCTACTTGTGATCTCTCTCTGTCAAATAAATAAATAAATAATCTTAAAAAAATTAAAAAAAAAGAGAGAGACTGAACTAAACAGATACAACACTCCACAGTGTGCATTCCTACCCGCACCTACAAACAGGCATTCTAACGTGCACTGTGCATGGGGAGCTTTTCTCCAAGGACTCTGGATGTTAGCGACAAATTTGAAGGCTGTGTTTTGCCATGTTAGGGTGCATTTCTCAGGATGAGCTACCAACTTGAGGGCCATCTAACTCGGTTTGCCCTTTTATAACTAACTAAAAACCTCACTCCAAGTATTAGCGCTAATAACATACATTTTAATCTCACTGAGGCCCAAAGCAGAATGAATCTGATGTTTACTGCGGGACAAAATTTTAAGCATAAACTTAGTGTTCTCATGTAACACTCAGAGCAATATGATAAAAGGCACCAACTACCCTTACATTCTGTTTGTTACTCATGGTCAGATTCTGCAAGAGTGACACAGAATAAAAGACTTACCTTTTCTTTAAATACTGCTTCATTCCACGTCTGAAGCCTTAAAATGGATTCATTCATCATGTTTTCCTTGTATATGTTTATTTTTTCTTTTTCAATTACATCAGCATTGCTGGTCAGAAGGAAGCACTTGCTCCCTTTTGCTCTTCCTCGGCCTATCAGAAAATAAGTATTTGGTGTCTTTGACTTAGAACTTTGATAAATTTGAGAAGAGGTAAACAGAGGGGTACTCCTAAAATTCAATTCTGATTCACTGATACCCGCTTTCATAGGACAGCTGAGCTGTTAGAGCAGGAACTCCCAACGCAGGTGTGTGCCTCCATATTAAACTACATGTTAAGCTGGGGGCGCGGCTTAGGCTGGCTTCCTTGCGGGGGGTCGGTCTCCAGGCAGTGTAACAGGACAGCTACATTATCAGAGACACTGCCTTAAAGACAATCCAGCTTGAACACTCAGGAGGACACCGTGAGCACTCCAATATGAATAATGAATAGATCCTCCCTCAAGACCCTTCAAGCAGGTGGGGAAATAGATATGTTCACAGTCACCAGAATACAGGTAGAAATACTAAGTAAAATAAGGAAGATAAATGAAAAGAAATATGGGTATTCAAGTTTATTGCCAGCTGGGGGATCAGGGACACGTGATACAGAAGCAGGGGAAGAGGGAGGAAGTAAAACAAAGGTTATGAGTAGCAGTACATGAGCGCTTTCTTCGACAAGGAGAAAATGATGAAGTCAGGTTGGCAGAAGTGGATAACGAATAAAGGGGAAGAATGGGAAATAGGTTGGAAAGATAATTTGGTGCTGGACTGTGAGCTTTTTAACACCATGTAAATCAGGAAACAATGGAGTCTCTATACAGGCAAGTGACATGCCCAGACATGCCCAGTGACATGCCCAGCCCCAGAGCTGTTTTTCAGGAAGTAAAATGCAGCTGTTGTTACAGAAATTGGAAAAGGAAGAGAGGCTAGTTAGGAGATTACCTAGTTCAAGTGAGAAGAACTCTATGGAGTATCTCTTCTAGAATACAAGGGCCCATCATTACCACAAGCACAACCACGAAGGGTCCACACATAGGCTGCCAAAGTCTCAATCCAAGTGGGAATTATCTTTCCATAAATATGTCAGTCAATGTTGGTCAAGTAAACAGTACTCATCATAAACAAGAATTAAAATGGGACACATATTAGTGGGCAAAACTGTACCCACACAATCCTGATCAAGTAAGCCGCCTTTGGGGCCAAAGACGCCAGAGTCCATGGTGCCAATGGTCCTATAGCCACAATGGTTTAATAAAGGAGAAAAAGCCAGAAGCACAATGACTAGGACAGAGTATGTTTCTAAATAACAGACACACTCACAAATCAGAGAAATCGCCAGCCATTTAGTAATGGAATCAAAGCTCTTCTCACCTCTGGTTTGAATCATTCTGATGACATTGCCCACATACTCATACAAGATGACCAAATTACACTCAGCAATGTCGATGCCTTCATCAGCAACTGAAGTGGCAATCAGAATCTTTTTATCTCCATCGGTTCTAAATGCGTCCAATGCACACTTCTGTGCTGGGAGCGTCATTCCTGAGTCAGAGTCAGAGGGCATTCATTACACAACTTATCAAAGAGGGAACTTTACCCTTGAAAAGTAGCCATTAATAACGGAGTGTTATTACGTGCCAAATACTGTGAAAAGTGCTTTATATTCATGATGTCAAAACAACCCTAGGCAGTAGGGCCTATTCCTATCCTTGTTTTAGAGAGGACATTAGGGTGGTGTTCAACAATTTGGACTCTGCCACAGACTGCCTGAGTTCAAATGCCAGCTGTGGCACTAACCAGCTGTGCAGCTCTATTGCAAAACAAATATGGATTTTTTTTTTTTTTTGCAAAACTATCAACAACTATCAGTAATTCATATTTTTTTTGCAAAACAATTAATTGTAATGCCTTTGCATGTGTATAGGACTTTACAGCTGGCAAAACAGTGTCACAGTTAATTAATGGAATTTCTCAAAGCCCTTTGAGGCTGATGTGGCAAGTGTTACAATTCTCCTTTACAGATGAAGACCTTGAGGTTTTGGAAGTATGATAAACTCACAGAACCGGGCCTTGAATTTAAGTCTGAAACCCTAACAGTGTGCAGTCCTCAGCCAGTGATATACTGAGAAAGAAAAGAATTTCAGTGGTCTCCACCTCCGAGTTAAGAGAATTTATAAAAGTTCTAGTTTTTTCTGTACGTTGGCAGCCAAAATCTTCAGATATATTTTGTTAAGGCCAAAACAATTTCTTTTTACCATCATTTTCTAGTGAATAATGAGCGTGCCCAAGACAGATGCCATACTTCATGAATTTCTAAACTTAGTCATCTACTTGTTCATCATTTACTCAGCAATTATAGTTTGTCAGGTAAAAATACAATGGTTAAAAAGGTCATTTTTATCTACAAGGATCTCATGGAAGAAGGAGATCAATAGGAAGCTATTGATAAAATTGGTATAATACTGATATCTTAGGAACTGCATCTGTGGGATGGGGAGGAGAGAAACCTCTACCAGTCTTGGGGTTGGGGAAGGCTATTTGGCAGAAGCACAATAACTGGTACAGAATAAGTTTCTAAATAAGTGTGGCTGGATGGGTGATGGATGGATAAACGAACAAACAAGAAACTATCTTGAATGCTTATCTGTAAAGAAATACCAAAATTTGAAAATCAACTCATGTTAGAGTCAGACGGCAGAGCTTTGAATTCCAACTGCAGTAATGTGGTATTGGAAAGCCAAACTTTCGAAACTTGGTATTGAACCAAGCCAAACTTGGTACTGAAAGCCAAACTTTCGAAATCTGAATATACTTATTATATTCCCAAAGTTTAAAATCTGCATAAGGGGAAAGTGCAAGAGCGATGCCTGAGGACTGACAGGATGGGGACTGCTTATTAGACACAAAACTGAACAGGAGGAACAGAATGAGTATCTGTCCTGGCTGGTCAATGAGGGTTGGGGAGCACGGCTACGGGAATGTCAGGTGAGGGCTGGCCACCCAGGGATCCTCCTGGGATTACAGAGGCACCCCTTCATCCTTCAACCACTGTAGCTAGACTGCAGGATTTTGTGCCTGAACTTTTTTTTTTTAATTAAAAAATATATAATACACATAAAAGCGTCTCTAGCTTAAAAAACAATAAAATAGAACATTTTTATTTCCAGCTAATCTAAATTTACTGGTTGAAAATTAGAGAAAAAGAGTGACCTGCTCTAACAATATTTTAAAAAATAACTTTGGTTTCATCCGAAGGACCTATGGGAAGAGGAGATGTCTGTAAGTTTTTGTATTTGAGCACTGTGATGGCTTTTTCCTGTGGCTAGGCTGAACTACAGTACTCGCTTATTGATCTAGGTGCTTCTGTGAAGGGAATTCACAGACGTAATTAAAGTTCCTAATCACTTGACATTTAAGTTACAAAAGGGATTCATCCTCAGATGACCTGACATAATTAATCAACCCTTTGAAAGAGGGCTTAGGGGGCACCTGGGTGGCTCAGGGTTAACGCCTCTGCCTTCCGCTCAGGTCATGATCCCAGGGTCCTGGGGTTGAGCCCTGCATTGGGCTCTCTGCTCAGTGGGAAGCCTGCTTCCTCCTCTCTCTCTCTGCCTGCCTCTCTGCCTACTTGTGATCTGTCAAATAAATAAAAATTTAAAAAAAAAAAGAAAGAGGGCTTAGGCATTAGTCCCAGACCTCAGAGACTCCAAATAGCTCACACCTGTTGGTTTCAGACCTGCTCCTGTTCACCTACCCCATGTATTTCCGACTTCCTTTGCCAGACCAGTTGTGCATGCTAATTCCCAAATCCCTATGAGTTTGTGTGTGTTTGTGTCCACACACAAGCAACATAAATATGTATATATGTATGAGTGTATAATCACTTAATGGTTTTGCTTCTCTAGTTGAACCCTGATAAAGCATTAAAAAAGAATTTGAATATATTATAAATAATCTTATAGTATCCTAACTCTAATTCACTAATATAGTACCCGTGTTCTGATTTGTTTTGCCACGTCCAGTCAATATGCCAGGGTTTAGAAAGCTGAGCTCAGAATTTTCTTCAATCCACTTCTTCAAAGCCTGAAAATCAAAAGCAATTATCAGTTGGACAGTATTTGTGGGTTTTGTTGTTGTTGTTTAAGATTTTTTATTTATTTATTTGACAGCGAGATCACAAGTAGGCAGAGAGGCAGGTAGAGAGAGGGGGGAAGCAGGCTCCAAGCTGAGCAGAAAGCCCAATGCGGGGCTCGATCCCAGGACCCTGAGATCATGACTTAAGCCGAAGGCAGAGGTTTAACCCACTGAGCCACCCAGGTGCCCCTGGACACTATTTGTAGACCACATTTGTGTAACTATTAATTCGATATTGATATATCACAAGAAGGAAAAACTTTTAGTAAGTAGTTTTCTGACTGATAAACCTGAGAAAAAAAGTTTTTTGGAATTGAATTCTATGCAATTAAATATAATGGTTAAGATTTTTGTGATCTGATATAATTTAATCTCTGAGACCTTTTTAAAATGAAAAAAGCAGTGTTCAGGGGCACCTGGGTGGCTCAGTTTTTAACTGTCTGCCTTAGGCTCAGGTCATGGTCTCAGGATGCTGGGATCCAGCCCCGCATTGGGCTCCTTGCTCAGCCAGGAGCCTGCTTCTCCCTCTCCAACTCCCCCTGCTTGTGTTCCTTCTCTGGCTGTCTCTGTTTGTCAAGTAAACAAATAAAAAAAAATCCTTAAAAAAAAAAAAAAAAAAAAAAGCAATGTTCAGAATAGTGATTGTGTAGAGTAAGTGGGTTTTAGCAAGATCCCAGGACATAAGATAATGTACAGAAGTCAGTTGTATTTTTTCTCACCAGCAACAAGCAACTACAGGTACAATTTACAATAGCATTAAAAAATTGACACTTAGGTATAAGTCTAATAAAATACGTGCAGAATCTGTATGCTGCAAACAACAAAACAGTGATAAAAGAAACCAAAGAAGATGTGGTAGGTGGCCTCTCGGGTGGCTCCCCGTGATCTCCACCCGCTGGTCTTCAGATTCTTGTGTAATCCCCTCCCTTCAAATGTGAACTGAACTTACTGACCTGCCTCTAATAAATAAAAAACGGAAGATGTGATCACTTCCAAGTCGAAGTTAAAAATGACTATGACTTCCATATTAGGCATACTTTCTCAATCTCTCTTGGATCACTCACTCTAGAGGAGGCCAGCGGCCGTGCTCTGAGGCAGCTTTGTGGAAGTGGAAAAGCCCCCATGAGTGAGCTCAGAAGCACATCTTCTGAGGCCTTCCACAGCCAGACAGATATGGTTGGAAGTTAAGCCTTTCAGGTAGGATCCTTGAGGTGATTATAGCTTGCTGAGAGATCCTGAGCCAGAATCATCCAGTTAAATTGTTCCCAGATTCCTGATCTATAGATGTTGTAAGATAATAGTTTTTTGTTTCCAGCCACTAAGTTTCAAAGTAATTTGTTACCAGCAATACATAACTAATACAGAAGAGAGAAAGATATACTATGGTCATGGATTGGAAGACTCCATACTGTTTTGTTTTGTTTCGTTTTTAAAAAGATTTTACTTATTTATTTGACAGAGGGAGAGACAGTGAGAGAGGGAACACAAGCAAAGGGAGTGTAAGAGGAAGAAGCAGGCTTCCCGCTGAGCAAGGACCCTGATGCAGGACTTGATCCCAGGACCCGGGGATTATGACCTGAGCCGAAGGCAGATGCTTAACGACTGAGCCACCCAGGCACCCCCAAGACTCCATGTTGTTAAGATGTCACTTTCCCCCAGTTTTATCTCTTGATTCAATGCAATCCCAAACAAAATCCCGGATTTTTCATATATGTGAATTAGCTGATTCTAAAATATAAATGGAAAGGCAAAGGAAGATAGCTAAAACAATTTTGAAAAAAGGAAAAAAGTTGGAGGACTCACACCATAAAGCTAATCAAAGCAGTACAGGAAGGATGAAAGGATAAATAAATGTAAATGAATGTAACAGAAGAGAGAATCCAGAAATAGACCTACATAAAAAGGCCAACTGATTTTTCGAAAAGTTACAAAGGCAATTCAATGGAGAAAGGACAATCTTTTCAACATACAGTCCTCCAGCAAGTGGATAGCTCCATGAAAAGATAAAAAGCATCTCAACTCATACCTCAAAATAGATTGTAGACCTAATTGTAAATTGCAGAACTATAAAACTTGGAGAAACTAACAAAGCAAATCTTTGTGATCTTGAGTAAGCAAAGGGTTCTTATATACAATACCAAAAGCACAATCTCCAAAAAGAAAAAATTGGTAAAATAGAATTTATGGAAAGTTAAAACTTTCAATCAGTAAAAGGTATTGTTCAGAGAATTAAAAGATCAGAAGAAAATATTTAAAAATCACATTGCTGACAGAGGACTTTTGTCAGAATATATTAAAAAAATATTTTAAACACTCAACAATATCATGATAAAGAAATCAATCAAATCCTATTTTTATTTATTTATTTATTTTTAAATTTTTATTTATTTATTTGACAGAGATCACAAGTAGGCAGAGAAGCAGGCACAGAGAGAGAGAGAGAGAGAGAGGAGGAACCCTGCTAAGCAGAGAGCCTGATGCAGGGCTCAATCCCAGGACCTGAGATCATGACCTGAGCTAAAGGCAGAGGCTTTAACCCATTGAGCCACTCAGGTGCTCCTCAAATCCTATTTTTAAATGGACAAAAGAGGGGTGCCTGGGTGGCCCAGTCAGTTAAGCATCTACCTTCGGCTCAGGTCATTATCTCAGGGATCCTAGGATCCTGGGATCGAGCCTGGGATTGAGCCCCACTGCTCAACAGTAAGTCTGCTTCTCCCTTTCCTTCTGTGATCTCTCTGGCTCTCACTCTGTCTCATATAAATAAATAAAATCTTTAAAAAAAAATGAAATAAAATGGGCAAAAGATATGAATAGACACTTCACCAAGGAAGATATATGGGTGGCTTATAAGTTTATGAAAAATGATCAAATGTATTAGTTGAAACGCAAATATAGTAAAATGAATTTTAAAAGCCTAGGGAGATGACATTACATGCTCAGAGAATGGCTAAAATTGTTTTTAGTTAACAAAGAATTTTTTAAAGTATGAAGTCCTTGCTCTACAGGTACCAAGACTTACTATAAACTAGAGTGATGAAGATAGTAGGGTATTAGTATAAGGATAAACAAACAGATAATCAGAACAGAATAGGAAGCCCAGAAACAGACCCACACTTAATTGGGTGAGTGCCTGATTGCAGAGCAGTGAGGAAAGGAATGTCTTTTTGTACTGGGTCAATTTGTTATCCACAAGAAGAAAGAAGCTTACATCCACAAGTGCTCTGGTTTTCACAAAGAGGATGGTTCTACTCTCTGGGTTTAAGTGGTACTCTTCTTGCAAGATGAAGGAGAGATCTTTTAGTTTAGGGTTCTCGTTGCTGAGATCCATAGAAACACTTTCCAGTTCCTTCAATTTTTCTGCAAAAGGGGAACATTCCATAAATGGCTTCTAAAGTCTAGAAATTTAGAACACACTGTGACCTTATCTATAGTTCAGTTAATCTCTCAATCTTTGACCAGAATCCCAAGAGTAATAACCACTGCTTTAATGCATATATTAAAAATGCAGCAATAAATGCATACTTATTTTTCCCCAGACAGCTGGGTGCTCAAGCATAGCAGCACACCATTGGGCTACACTTATGTATACTTAATACTTTGATATAAGCCAAACAAATTTATTAGCAGTAATTACCTTCAGGAAAAGGATTTGGAGAGAAGGAGAAGGACTTAATTTCATTTCAAATCTTCCTATATTACTTCTTAATCCAAGAGCAATAGGATTATGGGCCATCTCGGTTTTCTTCTATATATAAATTTATATATAGTATATATAAATTATAATCTCTTTAAATAATTAAAACACTTTTAAATATATTCTTAAAGCTTTGTAAAATTACTAAAAGTTGAACCAAAAAATGCTACCACCTTTCAACAATGAGAGACTCCGGACTCTGGGAAACAAATTGAGGGTTGAAGAAGGGACGGGGGGGCGGGGGGGAGTAACTGGTAATGGGCATTTGAGGAGGACACATGATCTGATGAGCCCTGGATGATGTACGCAACTAATGAATCATTAAATACTACATCAAAAACCAATGATGTATGTTGGCTAATTTAACTGAAAAAAATAGAGTCTCTTACAGATTGAAAAAAATGCCGCTACCTATTATAATTTCTATGGGACGTGTCCTTTGCAAATCCCATTTTTCCTTTTTCAAAATAAGAAATAGTGAAAGCAGCATATTTTTCCCATAAGCACCATATTTCACTGAAGCTTAATAGTCCTGGTGTCTATAGTTGTCTTCTTAAGCCCAGGACAACTCCCTGAGCATCATCGTAAACTAAATGCAATACAATATAAGTATCCCGCCCTGGAGTCGCCAGGCTCCAATGGCTTCTTCCTCTAACACCACCCACCTTCGAATCTACGAGTGAGGTCCTGCTCAGTCTCATCAAATCCTGCACTTCGGACGTCAGCAAAGAAGTCTTTTAAGTAATCCAGAGCATCTTTCATCCGTGCATGCTCATTGATCATGAGGGCATCGTTATATTTCTGTTTGAAATGAAAACAGAGTTTTCAATGTTTCCAGTGTCCAATGCATTTGCTATACTCACATTCAATTAGCTGTACTTAGCATGGAATTAATTTTTAAAATAAGCTCTTCTTAAATCTATTCCAACTTAGTTTTCTAAGATGAGTGGTTTCTAATGGTACTGCAATAAAACCTTTGAACCAATACTATTTTAAAAAACCATAATTAGCTAGGATTATTAATCAATTAGGATCATTTTGGAGTCTAGAATTCTACCTTGGACGGGAAAGAGAAAATTTACAAGAAAAATGCATGTCAAAGATTAAAAAACAAAAAACAAAAGCAAATCAACTTCCACATCAATTTGCCTCTTGATTCAGACACTGAATTTAATCTCTTCATTCATCCAGAGCCATCAGTGAATTGCAACAATACCTGTTCCAACTGCTGGCGCTGAC
This sequence comes from Mustela nigripes, assembly GCF_022355385.1. NCBI lineage: Eukaryota > Metazoa > Chordata > Mammalia > Carnivora > Mustelidae > Mustela > Mustela nigripes. The sequence goes on along the minus strand of NC_081565.1, from coordinate 38,243,978 downwards.
CGCCTACCCCAAACATGCAACTAAGTTCGTTAAAATTCTATAAACGCATGCGGACTGAGTGCATTTTTAAATACTCCGAACAGCATGATAAGCAGAGGTGATGGTTATTATTTCTTAACTTCTTGGGTAACCAGAAAACAACCAAAGACCCTGGATTTCTGAGCATGTGGCTTTGCCAAAGGTAAGAGCACCCATACTTCAAAATAGGGCAAAAGCAGTCACTTACTGAACTCTCAAGATGGCTGTCACCAACCGCATATCTACAATCATGTTCATCATCCCCCAACTTTTTCCAATCGTGTCAATCATGGGAATGGTAGAGGCACATGGTATAGAGCCCCAGCATCTGTTTCTATCCTGTGGCTACTAGTGTTACATTTCAGTAAGCAGACAGAGAAGATGCCGAATGGGATAACTTTAAAGTTTGCTTCAGAGGAACCCCTCGGAAAGTCCCTAAGTGAGCTCTTGGAATAGGGTGAGAAGTTGATGTTCTCCTGGTTCCCAGAGCCAAGCTCCCAGGAGGTGCTGCAACTACAATATGTCGCTACAAAGAACCCACATACCCGCAAGTGGGAAGTGTACAAATACAGGGCTTTACAAATCCTGCTCTCTTCATCTTTGTCGGGCAACTGAACCACCATGCACGCTTTCTGAACGGAAACGATCCACTGCTCATATTTCTGTGTTCCAAAATTCCTATTTTGAATTTGAGATACATTTTCTGGAAAAAAGAAAAAAGTGTTTCATTGTGCCATGTGGTCAGTCATTTAAAGTTCTAAGCAAGCCTCACCCTCCAATTTTCTTCCTTCCTCTCCGTAAGCACAGTACTTCTTCTGAAACAGGAGGTTTTTTGTAGTGAATCTGGCTGGCACAGGGCTGCTTACTGAATACTTACTCTGCACCAAGTATCAAAGCGTCTTACACTCATAATTTCATTCATTTTCACAAATCTCTGAGGTGGATATTATATTTTACACGTGAGGAAACCAAAGCTCAGAAAAGCAAAGTAATTCACCCAAAGTGACATAGCTAGCACAGGGCAGGGGGTACAGGAATGCAGATCCAGGTATGTCTGATACTGAAGGCTTGCCGGCTCTGTGAGCTGATGAGCAAAGCAGCCCAGAGGTAAAATGGTGGACATGAAAAAAATATCTAACTTTGCCTTTAACAACAAAGCAGTAAATAAAAGTAATAGGTTTCAAAACATTCATGAGGAAGGCATCTAAAAGCAAGAGAGACAGAACTCAACAGTCTCCTCTGTCTTGGTGTGAACTCAAGCTCTCTGATCTCCACAGCATCATTCACAGGACCCAGCAAAGAACAGGTACTCCAAAGATGCTTGTCATGGGTGCTTCTGTGCGTGTGCATCTCCTAAGCTATGCCTCAGTTGCTCGGTCCAAAAATCGAGCATCAGCTCTGGTCCAGGCTGTGTGCAGGCTGCTGGTGGTAAAAGGATGCAGAAGACAGAAGAATCCTATTCTCAAGCGGCTCAGATCTCCAGGGCTCCCTGGGAAGAGCACAGTTTAGTAAAACTCACAGGCAAGAGCTCTGTTTCTGGGTGAAATTGCTCTTCTCACCCATTCATGTTTAACAGGAGGAACAAAGGAGGCTATTCAGACAAGTAGCATTGACATCTTCTTTCCCAGCTCCAACGACAAACAAGGGGGTAAACCAGATGAATTAACAAGTATTTCTTGAATGTGAGTAGGTGTGAAAATGAGCTAAGCAATCTGGAAACCAAACAGCTGACAGGATGTAGACTGGAGAAAGGCGGAGATAGGGAATTAGAAGTGGGAAGAATAAGAAGGTAGAAATTCATGTCTTCCACCCTTCTGCCACTCCCTAGATCAGACCACATCATAATGCTCCTGGATAACATGACAGCCTCGTAAGTGGTCTCTCTACTTCTTGCCTTGCCCCCCCCCCCCAATTCACTGCCCACTCAGCAGAGAGAGTTTCCAATATTACAGATGAAACATTTTGTTACCCTACCACTTAAACGCTTTTAGGGGAGTCCTCTAATCAAAGTCCTACCCAGCTCCCAGGATCCTCTGTGATCTAGCCTCTGCTTCTGATTCTCATCTCCAGCTTCTCTGCTTCCTTCATTTGACAGGGCTAATGGATGTCTTCCTACTCTCTCCGCTTTCCTGGCCTTTGCACATGCTGTTCCCTCTGCCTGAAACACACCTGATCACCACCACCCACCTACCCCTATCCCATTGTTTCATTATTCCTTATCTAACTTTGGCTTTACCGTTGGATTGGAAATGCCTCAAGGGCAGGAGCTTGTCTCAGGGTCCATGCTATCTCCCCATCAGCTATCATACTGCTGAGCACTAAGTGGATGACAAGAGAATGAACTTGTTTAAGGAACGGCTAAATCAAAGGACTGGAGTAGGGAAGGAGTGGAATGTAAAACTGGAAAGATAAGTAGAACCAGACTGTGCAGGCAGGGCCCAGACTGGCAGGTTAGAGGCTTAGAGAGCTTTGCTTGTAAGGCAGAGAGATTCAAGCAGGATACTGACATGATAAAACTAGTATTTCAGGTAACAGGGGGCTGAATGGAAAAATGAGTGGGGGTGGGCAAACTAGCCAGAGAGCTGTTAGCATAAGTCCTAAAGAAAGCTGTGAAAGAGAAGAGTAAAACCGAAGTACCTGTGAGGAAAGGTGAATTCACAAACTCAACATCTCCAAAGTTGCTCCCCGTTCTGGAACCAGCACTCCCCACTACTATACCAACAAGTGTGCAATACAGAAGCCTGGTGCAAGTCACCCCCCACTCCCACCCCAAACCAGCTAGCCATGAAATCGGAACACATCCTGTTTGCAGCGCTTGGCACAAGGTTCCTCCCTCCACTAGCTGTCTTGACTGCCTCTGGCCCTCTTTGTTCACTGGTATCCTCATCACATCATGGATCGGGTTAAGATCTTTAGATGCTTCCCCCTGCTTTTAGGACAAAGTCAAACTCAGTTTGGCCTCCCAGGCCTTTCCTGGTCTGGTCCCTGCCTCTGTAGCATCATTCCTTTCTGCTACTCATGTGTTAGGAGTACCCAAATGCTTGCAGTTCCTGAAACTCTTCCTTCAATGCCTGATGCCTTTTCAACCTCCCTTGGTTGTCTCTCCTTAACTTGGCTGACTTCAAGACTGCTTCAGACACCACTCCACCCCAAGAAGCTTGCCCTGCAGACCATTCCAGGCCAAAGTTCCCATGAGCTCCCAGGGCACCCAGGGTGTACCTCTTCCCTGCTGTGTGGAAGCTGCTCACATCTGATTCTCATTATTTGACTGTGAGTTCCCCGAGGATAGGACTTTGTCTTTAACCTTGTTCTTTCCATTAAAGGGCAAAATGAGTACCTGGTTAATGAATGAAGGAACAAAAGAAAGAACAGAACTTGGTAACTTCACAGGAGAGGCTCAAAAGAAGAAAGAATCGAAGATCTCTGCCTGTTTCAATCAGAGCCATCAGGGAAATGGTGGTTTCATTCACATAAACAGGGAAGTCAGAACAGAAAGCTAATTTGGAGGATTAAGAAAGCCATGAACCAATTTAGATTTGGTATTTTTCAGTTATGTATGTCCACAGAGATTTACTTTGAATTTAAAAAGAAAAGGAGATTTATCTCACCAAGAGTTACGGTACCGAGTTCATCAAAGATACTCTTTGCCAGACTCTCTGTCTCCCTCATCAGCTGAGATATGATGCATTTAAATCTGTCAGTAGTCCGGGATTCTACTTTCCTGAAAACTAGAGCCATCAAAACAAAGTGAGTATTTTTCAGGAAGAACACATTATAGTTTAAAGTAGGTATCTGCACACCTTTCTCTGCCTCTGTTATTTCTTCTGCAAGACCTGAGGCCCCCAACCTCAAAGGCAGGTAGTCTAAATGATGTATCAAATGCTCAAAAACCTTGCAATAGCTCCCTCGGGCTTACTGCACAGATTCTAACATCTCCATCTTTCATGGTCTAGGTTGAACCCAACTTCTCTTTCTGGTTTTCCTGTTATTCAGCATAGAGCCTCTATCCTGACAAGGCTGGTGTCCATCCTGTCTCTGCAAATACAACACTTCTCTGATTTTCTCCTTTCCCACCCAACCCCCAGAAGTGCTCACACTGTTCCTAAAATTCATTACTGCATTGTTTCAGCAGAAACGTAATAACTGCCTACCACGTGCCGTGTTCTGGTGATGAACAGTTGAAAAGAACACAACCTGTGCTCCAGACAGGTCTGTGCTCTCAGGGGAGAGAAAGATACATAGCCAAATAACCACAGTAAAGAGCTGTGCCAGGTGACACGGAGCATAAGGAAAAACATCTCTGGTTCTTCCAAAGGAGATGTTGTGGGATAAACAGAGGGAGAGGAATGGAGGAAGAACAAGATGCACTTGAGGAGCTCAGAGGAATGCAACATGGTTGGGCTTACAGGCAGGGGGCAGAGGGGACTGGATTACAAAGAAATTTGTACTTGATACTAAAAAACTTAGTTTGGGTACCTTCCCTGAATGACTTACAGGAAGCTCCCAGATAAGAACTGAACTGTCCCTATTTCATGTGTGTCTACTCTGCCTTATACAATCCTACAACATCCCCCGAGCAAGGAGGAAGGCACATTATGTCTCCTCTTCCTCTCTCCCTCAATGGGTTAGTAGAGCATTGAAATTTAATAAACATTTGCAAGCCTATTTTTTAAAAAATCATATTCTGATCTGAGGAAAAACGTGATTTCAACCCAAATCATCAGATACATATTCAAATAATGAATGAGCACACAGCATCCTCCTCAAGCTTGCAACACACAGAAGGACTAAGCCAGCTCTTGGCCATTTACATGCTTTGATTTTCTCATCATGTCTCTCTCATTGTTAGTATCCTTATAAGAACTTCATCAGAAACAGAACAAAACAAAACAAATCATCAAACCAAGAGTAAGGATGTTTGCTTTTGACAGTCCACTCCTGAGGTTCATCCACTTACTGAGGATAGAGCTCGGTGGAGAGAACCATGAAGTGTAATTATTTCCTAAGTTTGGAGTTAAATATTTTCTACTAAAAAGAAAAAGTAAAACTTCAGTATTCATTCAAATGTCTCTGAGCTAAGAAAAGCAGAGGATAACAAAGTTCTAAAGGGCTTATTATGGGATTCCACTTACACTTCTGGGGCTTATAAGCAACTTCTTCCAGTTCCTCCAAGTTGTCTTTGACTGTTGCTATCACCGCCGTGTCAAGAGAGGCACACAGTTTGCAGATATACTCCATGGCTTCCTTTGTGTTTTTGGCATCCCCAGTGCCAACCGAGGCAGTCAGCCCAATGACCTGTGAGAAGCATCCCAAATTGTCAGATGTCTGGAAAACACCATGCCATTTCCAAAATCCCCCATGCAACCCTTTCCTGCTAAAGTAGGGTTTGGGTTTTTTGTTTTTTTGTTTTTTAAATAATTTCAGATAAAGAGGAAGAACACAGTTTTTTCCCCCCCTGATATTCTCTATGACATTGCAAATGGAAAGGTCCCTGTTAGGCAAAGCACTAAATAGATGCAAGAATCATAACTTAACAAACATGAATTAGCAAAGAAACTAATGGCAGAAACCCCTTCAAGGCAGGACTTCTCTATTCACTATCTTTGTGTCCCCCAAGATGTGTAGAACTAAAAGGAAAGGGACTGAAATCAGACATAACTCCATTCTAAAGGCAACCACGTCACACTGGCTGGGATAAAAGAACAAGTACCTTCAGCTCTCTTTAAAGCTGGGAAACAATAGCTATTCAGAATGGTAGGTGTGTGAATTCAGCAAGGTAACATTTGTAGGAAAAAATAGATAAATTTTATACATAGTATATATAGTATAAAATTTATTTTATACTATATATGTATAAAATTTATTTTATACTATATATGTATAAATTTTATACATAGTATAAAATTTTATACATAGTATAAAATTTATATATATATTTATACACACACACATATGTGTGTGTGTGTATTAGCTTAATGGTCACCTAATAATTTTTATCTTACCTGAATAGCAACTCAGTAAATACTGAATAATTGACTCATTAGCAAGGAATCTAATTAGCCACCAATTTTTTTCTAGAAGAAGAAGCTATAAAAAATGTGACTGCTACTAAATTTTGTCTACGGGTACCATGCTGAATTTCTTCTAACCTATGCTCCCTAAACAGACAGTTATTAGGGCAAGAGAACTTCATGCGCTGCACTACTGGTGTACTATAGCTCTTCTGAGAAATCCATCTGGCTCTGGAGATACCTGAGGCAGTGGGTCTGAAGATCCTCCAAGTTTCTGATCTATATAATTAAACATGATCATATTGTAAGGATGGTTTTTACCAGTGTTGTGACATTCATCAAATATCATCAAAGTAAAGACAGAGAGTGATGGAAGGGTCCCATTTCTAAGGCTATTCACAAGAATCTGTGGAGTTAAAATGATGATGTCATTGTTCTCAACAATCTGTTCCACCGAGACAGTCTCAGCTGTTACTCCAGAAATACCTGCAACTTTATACCTGAGAAATGACAAAAAATTCCCTATTACTAACCATGATGTGAATGAGGAACCATGAAGACATGAAACAGTAGCTCAGAGCATCAACTGATTAAGTTCCCCCTACCTCCAAAAGGAATATATCTGGAGACAAGTACTTAGTTTAGCACAGAGTCATACATACAGTTAAAGGTCAATAAATGCAAACAAATTTGTTTTTTTATGCAAATAAATAAATGCAAACAAAATGCAAAATTGCTAGTGAGTATGTTAATTCCTTCAAATCTTAAGAAAGAAAGTAGTACTTCAAAGAGTAATAGTGAAGAAGTTATAAAATCATTAAAAAGTTAAATGTGTCACTGAAATGTAAAATGGATCTCAAGTCATTTACTTAGAAAGCAAGAGCTAGCCAAAGGAGTTTAGGATTTCAAGCATACCTACCACACTTGCATTCATAAAAAATTAATTACATCTAGATTATATAAAAGCTAAATCTATTATAAATTTTTGAATCCTAGCTTTCCAAATATTAAACAAAGCTGAATACACACCAGTTACATGAAGCCAGAGAAAAAGAAATGGATCAACTGTTATACCTACCCAAGTTTTTCAAAGTAATCGGAGAATATGGATTTCTGCTGTTCATATAGTGGGAGTTGAATAGCAAAAAAGACAACTTTCCCTTTTCGTTCTTGTGGAAATTTTTTAAGATGATGTTCACATATAAGAAGGGAAACAAGGGTTTTTCCACATCCTTTTAACATACAAAGAAAAAGAAAACATGTAACTGATATTATACTAAAATATTTCTACAGAAAGGTAATTCTTTTTGGCTCCCCTAAAACCACCGCTCCAACTAATAAACTAGGAATGTCAATGGGTTAACTGCAGCAGAATTTGTACCAGGACAGAAAAAGACCAAGCTACTTCCTAGGTAACATGCAAATAAAATAGTCAAAGCATTGAGTAAGCTAAAAGAGGGCATTTTTCTTTCCCTCCTCAGGTTCCTTAAAAAACCTGGAGACTATGTTAGTGGGAAAGCTTTCTCAAAAGATATATGGAACAAGGAAAAAATGGAAACTTGCCCGTTTTGTCCCAGTATTCAAATAAAGAAAAAAAGGGGGGTGGGGAAGCAAACACAGAAAAAACCCACATAAGTAGTAGCAATCAGCTTACCAGTAGGAGCACATATTAATGTGTTTTTTCCTTCCTTAGCAGGCAAAGTGAGCTCTAGTTGGTAATTTCTTGGCTTCAGAGGCGTGCAGGTAGGAGAGGCTGCTATAATACAAAAGGGACAAAATTACAAAATAGTTGCAGCTCTGAGAAATCAAGGAAAGAGCTATCTATCATCAAATAGACAGGAATCCAGACTTTAGCAAAAAGGGCGTCGTTTAAGAAACTTTAGAATCCTTGTCTCTTGTTAACCTTTCCAGACTGCACTGATTTAAGTACAAACTTCTCCCTCAGTGATTAAGTACCAATGGCAAGAATTCTTTTAAAAAGCCACAAAGATTTCTTTATTAAATAGTCTTGGAAGTCTAGTAAGGAGAAACTAAAGCAAAAATGGCCTAATTCATGGCAAGACAGGCGGCCACTGGTTAAAAGGAAATGGTATATGGAACCAAACAACAAATCCCTCCTAGATCTATGAAAAGCAACAAACTATCAACACTGAATTCCCAGAGCCATGGAAATAGTGGACAGCAACCATGCTTTCCAATTTTGCAGGCTCTCGCAGGGTATCTTCTCTCAAAATGACCAGGAGTTTAAAAAAATAACCAGAGGCTTTTTTTCACTAACAGATAAGCATATAGAATGTTACTGCTAGAAAAGACTTTAGAAATCATCTATTGACCCCAACCAATTTTAAAGAAAAGGAACATTTCTAAAAGGGTAAGTGATTTCACTAAGGTCCCTTACATGTCAGAAAAATTTAAAGCAATTTACATTCAGTGATTTTACTCTGAAATGACAAAAAAAAAAAACAAAAAAAACACAACAACTTGTATCATTTGGTTGCAGAAGTAATCTGTAGATCTTCTTAAGGTGTTATCACCAAATCACACTTTTCTTCTCACACTACTCAGTATTAGTCAGAATGTCTTCCCTGAGGTCCTTTTGTAAAAAAAAAAACTTTATTGTGGCTCTTAGTTATGCAACTTTCCGATTCCCTCACGATAACATGCTTCTAGAAACAGAAGGTGGACCTTATAACTAAGTTATACAGTGTCTTTGTGTGAAATTAGAAAAAGGAGAGCCTCTGGGATGGTACAGCCCCTCTGTGCCCTATTTGGCAAAGAGCACAGGCTGGATCTCAGTCCCCACTCAAACTCAGCTGGGCACATTTGTTTAGTGCACAAACTTCATCGGCTTACAGGCCAGTCCTGGGGTAATAAAAGGAAAGTGAACAAGTGACTCACAAACATTAGTGTTTCTTTAGAGAGCAGGGCTGACTTTGAATTGCATAGACACTGAAGTTTCCAGGAGGACCCTATTTGCATTTTCAATATAGACATGTACATATGTCTTAGTGACAAAAGAAAATAAAAGAGGCTGACAATAGCTTTAGAAGTGAGAAAACAGTATTTTTAATTATAGAAAAAGTATCTATTTTAATATAAATTGTATTTTCTTTAAAGAAAAATAAATGATCTTTTCTTACTTTTCCTTTAAAACCTTTCATAGCACTATGACTTTTCATACTGCAAGCCATGTTCCCACACAAAATATCTGAGGAAAATCATTATGGAAAGAACAGTGCTGGGTACCTGAGGGTGGAGATGAGCTCTGACTAAGATTCTGGCATTCTGATTCTTCCTTATAGAAAATCTGTATGTCAGAAGTTTCCATTTCATCATCCTCAAGAACTTTTGGTTCAACATTTTTTGCATCTGTATGAGACCAAAAGACACCTTAGAATTTTGATCTAATCTGATTGTTTTGAGAGCACAAGACCTACAAAGAGGTCATAATCCTAAAACTCTCAAATTCCATTAAAATTTCTCACAACCACGCCCTTCACCTTCTAAAACAATGAAAAAAAAAAAAACCTTTTTTAAGAAAGATTTTACTTATTTATTTCACAGATAAAGACACAGCGAGAGAAAGAACACAAGTGGGAGGAGTCGGGGAGGGAGAAGCAGGCTTCCCACCAAGCAGGGAGCCCAATCTGGGGCTCAATCCCAGAACCTTGGATCATGACCTGAATTGAAGGCAGATGCTCAACGACTGAGCCACCCAGGTGTCTGGAGAAGAATCTTTTTGAGTGTGATGCCTCAATCTGGAGTCTGAACTCCAATATCATTTAGGACTTAATTATTCAAACTGTGGAACATGGGCCAGCAACTTCCAGAGCTTGTTAGAAATGCAGGCTCTTGCATCCCTACTAAATCAGAATCTGCATTTTAACAAAATCCCCAGGTGATTCTCACATAAAGTAAACAAGAGAAACACCACTTTGCAGACATTTATGGCTTCCATTCCTGACCTAATCCAAGAAATCAGATGGGTATTTATATAGACATTTTCTAGAACAACTTGTGATCTAAAGCAGCCTAGGACAAGTGAAGACCAAACAGTTGCTTTACCAAACTAAGGATTTTAAAACAATGCTCTGAGCAGATTAGCTACAGGAAAACACATGACAGCACAGATATCTAATCACAATACATTCCTTTTTCAGTCCTGTTCTGGCTTAGTTCCCAATGGCGCAGGCAAGAGGAGTAGGCTGTCTCTATTACAATTCTAGTCTGAACAGGGGGCAAGTTCTGGAGTTTGAACCTTCCACTCAAGAATTTTAAAGGTAGGGACGCCTGGGTGGTTCAGTTGGTTAAACTGCTGCCTTCAGCTCAGGTCATGATCCCATTCCCCCATCAGGCTCCTTGCTCCACAGGGAGGCTGCTTCTCCTACAGCCTCTGCCTGCTGTGCTCGCTCGCTCTCTCACGCATGCTCTCTCTCTCTGACAAATAAATAAAATCTTAAAAAAAAAAAAAAAAGAATTTTAAAGCTATTTCTCTGATGAGTGAGCTCAGATTCTGCCTTCCCCAAATCCTTTGGGCCAGATGGACTAATTCTGGATGAGAGTAGTTTGCCCTGGTCCATTTTAGGGGTTACACACAACCATATTACTTCTGTAGGCAAGTAAGCACTTGCTTCCGAAAACTCAATTTCATGCTGCTCTCTCACTAGAGACTGGAGAATGGAGTCACCATGTAGCCATGGGTGTCTGAAGGACAAAATGCCTCTGACACTGAGTGATGGACAGGCAGGAATGAAAGAGGCCCTAGTAGAACTATGAGAAAGGCAGAGCATGTTTTCAGACCTTCCCAAACCTTCAGGGCCCTTCGCTGGGATATCCTACCCACCTTTGTCAACAATCCACAGTTCACTGAACTTGCTCTCTTCCATCTCCAAAGCAAGTTTCAAAGTTTTGGGCCAGTTTTCCTTGTCTGATCTGAGAAGGCATTCAACCATTTTCTCTGCACCTGCCATCAGCCCCTTGTTGGAACACACCTAAGCAAGACAACTGGAGCTGATCAATCATTTTAAAAGTTTTCAAAACACTAGAGATGTACTGTATGGTGATTCACATTACACAGTTTTAAAAAAAAGTTTTCCTTTTGTGAGTTTTTATAGAAGAAATAGCAATTCAAGCACTATCTGATTTAAATTAATTGTAGACTGTGATACTGTGGTTCAATAGGTCTTATTCATGACCATTTTTTGCCCCATCCAACACAGTGTCTTTTAAGACACCCTTTCCCTTGTCTTTGTCTTTCCACGTGGCAATGCTAGGTCAAGCCAGGTACTCCCAGTCCTCTGAGACCGTTTATCTATCTCTATCATCATCAGCAATACTAGGAAACAAACCATTTGACAACCATTCAGACTATGGGTGTATTGGTACAGAGAGATATTTGGGAGAATATAACAAAATACTAACAATTTTTTTTTTCAGGGTAATGGGACCTACATGATTTTTATTACTCATCATAAAAACTAGAATTAATCAAGCACTTATTATTATGTGTCAGGCATATGTAAGAACCTTACATACATTATCTCATTTAATCCTTCTAAAAATATCATGTTAATAAGGTACTATTATTTCCATTTTACATGAAGAAATAGGTTAAAGAAACTAACTTGCCTAAGATCATACTACCAGAAAATGGATGAACTAGGATTCTAACAAAATTTGTGTGCAGAGCCTGAATGCTCAACCATGAGAGTCTACAGCGTTTGTCCTTTTTTATTCGCTAACTTGTTCAACTTTGCTTAAATTTGTATAAAACATTATTCACAAAAGTAATAATAATTTTAATTGAAAATAGGCCAAACCTGAAAAAAACTCATGATATTAAAAATTACTCAATTCACAACTAAAAATACTATTCCAGGTAATTATGCCTTAGATTTGAGGACTTCTGTGGATTTCAATGATCCTTCTCGGGTCTAAATCAGTAGAGAAAACAGAAGACATTTCCCATGTTCAAATTACCTCCCCCCCAATTTATTATTTTATATTAAATTAATTATAATTAATTGTGTTAAATACATTAATTAAATTACCTGTATAATTTCTTCGCACTCCTGACTAATTAAACATTGGGATATTTCAGGAAGGATATCTTTTGGATTAACTGTGGTTTTAAATTCTGGTTGTAAACGCTTTAGAAGTGATCTGTACTCCTCTAGACTTTCAATTTTTTGGAAATCCCAAGTTTCAATGGCTTCATAAAGTCCAGAATAACCTGGAAAGAAAGAAGAAAATAGGGGCTTTTATGAAACCAACTAAAAGATATTTTACGATTGTCATCATAGTAATTATGTTTGAATGTATAGTAAGAGAAGTCAAAAAATATCTGATAGCACCTCAATAATTAATGATCTTTCAAAAAAGAAAACTCAACATTTATTATAAGCACCCAACATTTTAGGTCCTCTAACAATGTTTATCATCTCTTAAGAAAAAGTAACAAGGATAACGTGACTATTATAGAATTTTATTATCCATTTTCTTCTTGAAGGACACTGGATTGCTTCCAGTTTTATTTGGTTGCTTGCTTGCTTCCTTTATTACAATTATTCTATGAATATTCTTTAATCAGTATGCTGCAATATATGTGTTTTTCTAGTTTTTCTAGGGCACGTACTTAGAGTGAAACTGTTGGACAGGGGAATACAAGAGTTCAGTTGAACTATGTAAGATGATGACACGTTGGTTTTTTTGTTGTTGTTGTTGTTGTTTTAAGATTTTATTTATTTATTTGACAGACAGAGATCACAAGTAGGCAGAGAGGCAGGCAGAGAGAGAGGAAGGGAAGCAGGCTCTCTGCTGAGCAGAGAGCCAGATGCGGGGCTCGATCCCAGGACGGTGGGGTTAATGACCTGAGCTGAAGGCAGAGGCCTTAACCCACTGAGCCACCCAGGTGCCCAGACACATTGTTTTTCAAAGCAACTGTATTAATTTACACTCTGTATAATGACACTTAAGATTTCCCATGATTAAATAACCTCTTCAAGCCTTAGCATTGTTGGACTTCCTAAGTTTTGCTGTCTAGTAGTTAATAAAATGCTACCTCATTGAATTCCTAATTCACAATTCCCTAATTGCTATTTGGGCTGACAATCTTTTCATATGTTTATCAACCTTTCTTATTTCCTATTCTTTATTATGTAAGTTCACACTTTTGCCCTGTAGATGTTTTCTTTCTTTTTCTAACTGATTTTAAAGCCTTTTTAATATATTCTAGATATTAATCTTTTTGGTGATTATATATTTTGCAAATACCCTCTTCCAGTTTGTGCCTTGTTTTTTCATTTTCTTTCATGTTTGACAAAGAGATGTTTTTAATTTTAATGTCAACAAATACATCAGTTTGTCTTTTATGGATAATGCTTTAATGTTTGTTTCACAAATCCTGCCACACCCCAAGGTCATAAAATATTATTCTATATTCTTTTTTAAAATTGCTAAATTCTGGCTTTTAGAATTAAGTCTTTAATTCTTGTGAATTCATTTAGTGGCTACGTGTGAATGGAATGAGCTAAGGAATACAAATTTATTTTACATGGATATGTAATTTAGGATTTATTTGGGTTTTAACATTATCCTGTTTATAATGGCCCACTGCAATTTATTAAAACCCCTCCATTCCTCTTTTTTTTTTTTTTTTAAGATTTTATTTATTTGAGAGAGAGAGAGTACGGGAGAAGTAGAGAGTCAGAGGGAGAAGTAGACTCCTTGCTGAGCAGGGGGCCTGATGCAGGACTCGATCCTGCGACTCCAGGATCATGACCTGGACTCAACCAACTGAGCCACCCAGGCATCCAAAACTCCTCCATTCCTAATGATCCTCCTTTCCCGGTGATCTCAAATATATCAAGTTTTCATAAATATATGAGTTTAATTGAAGGCTCTTTATTCTGTATCATTGGTCAGTTGGTTGATGCCAAGACCAACATTATGCTGTTTCAATGCCTAGCATAAGTTTTGCTATTTATAAGTGGAAACCCCAGCCTACTTAATTCTTCTTCTTTAGGAAATATCCTGACTATTCTTGGATCATAATTCTTCCCTTTACCTTTTAGAATCATTTCGAAATTTGTCAAGCACATGAAAAAACATGTAGGATTTTTATTAAAATTGTATTGAATATAGAAATCAATGTTGGAAGAGCAGATATTTTTATGGTATCACGTCTTTCTCTCCATGTGTATGGGTCTATATCTCCACTTAGATAGGACTTCTTTAATATCTTTCAATAACAACTTATCATTTGCTCCATTTGAACTTTACACATCTTTTGCGAGGTATTTCCTAACTGTATTACAACTTCTGTGACTATTCTAAGTGGTATTCATTTTGGACTACATTTTCTATTTGCTTCCAGTGGCTAGAAATACAACTAATTTTTGTGCTTTATTTATTTTTATTACAGTATAATTAACATACAGTGTTATATTAGTTTCAGGTGTGCAACATGATTGAACAATTCTATATATTACTCAGTGCTCATCACAAAAGTGCACCCCTTCACCTGTTGCACACATCTTTCTACCTACTTCCCTTCTGGCAGTCACCAATATGGTCCCTATATCTAGGAGTCTGTTTTTCATTTGTGTCTTTTTTATTTTGTTCATTTTGTTTCTTAAATTCCCCATATAAGTTTATCTTTCTCTAACTTATTTCACTTAGCATTATACTCTCTAGATCAATCCATGTTAGTACAAATGGCAAGATTTCATTCACTTTTATGGCTGAGTAGTAATATTCCATTGTGTGTGTGTGTATATATATATATATATATATATATATATATATATGTATGTATGTATATACACCACATCTTTATCCATTCTTCTATGGATGGACATTTGGGTTACTTCCATATCTTGACTACTGTAAATAGTATTGCGATAAACATAGAGGCACCTGCATCCCTTTGAATTAGTATTTTCATTCTCTTTGGGTAAATATCCAATAGTGGAACTACTGGATCATATGGTAATTCTATTTTTAATGTTTGGGGAACCTCCATACTGTTTTCCACAGTGGCTGTAGCAGTTTGCACTCCCACAAACAGTGCATGAGGGTCCTTTTTCTCCACATCCTCTCCAACACTTACTAGTTCTTGTGTTGGCCATTCTGACAGGTGTGAGGTGATATATCATTGTGCTATCTTAATATCTCATTGTGGCTCTTGTTTGTATTCCTTGATGATTTGTGATGTTGAGCATCTTTCCATGTGTCTGTTGGCCATCTGTATGCCTTCTTTGGAAAAATGTCTATTCATGTCTTCTGCCCATTTTTTAATCAGATCATTTGATGTTTTGGTATTGAGTTGTAGAAGTTCTTTATATATTTTGGATATTAACCCTTTATTGGATATGTCATTTGCAAATACCTTCTCCTACTCAGTAGGTGTCTTGTTTTGTTGATGGTTTCCTTTGCTGTGCAAGAGCTTTTTATTTGGTGTAGTTCTAATAGTTTAATTTTGCTTTTATTTCCCTTATTGAAGGAGATAAATCTAGAAAAATGTTTCTATGATGTCAAAGATATTACTGCTTATTTCTTCTAGGAATGTTATGGTTTCTGTTCTTACATTTAAGTTTTTAATCCATTTTGAGTTTATTTTTGTGTATGGTGCAGAAATGCAACCAATTTTTGTATACTGATCTTATACCTGATATACTTGTTAAGTACTTCCAATAATCTCTCTGCAGATTCCTTTGGATATTTCAGGTAGACAATCATATTATGTGACTAAGAGTAATCTTAAATTGCCTCAGATTAAGAGACATGAGACACATGAGGATAGCTCAAAATTAATAGCATTTCACTTTTACAGCATTCTGAAACAGTTAAGTAATATCCTCTGATTCATGAGTAAGAAGAATGAACTAACCTGCATGCCCAAGGGCGTCCAAAAAGCCACGGAACCAGCCTTCTTCCTGGCGCTCCAATAGAAACTTAAGAAAAAGTGAGGCAGCCTCCATCGTGCCCTTATTGTTTTTCTCAGCCTGAATATGCTGCACCTCATCTACAAACAGAAGCAAGAGGAGCTCATCAAACTGCACAACTAATCAATGGAAGACAAACCTGAAAAGGGCTGTCAGACTTTCTCAAACAGGGACAGCAATTGTAACATATTCCATTGTGGGATAGGAACTGCAAGAAGCTAGCAAATTCTCTGTTCAGACAGATCATGCCTATTCTTCACCAACCATCCTTCCCTCCCATCCCCCATCCTCTCTAGAAACTTCTCTTAGTTTGGTATGGAAGTCTGGGAACATATTTCAGGGCAATCCTTTAAAAAGGGAGCTTCTTAATGGTGTATGAAAAAGTACCCCCATAACAAGTCACTATTAACACTATTAGGTAAAAGAACAATGGCTTCCTCCAACACCTTTTTAAAAAGACTTTATTTATTTGACAGACAGAGATCACAAGTAGGCAGAGACAGGAGGAAGCAGGCTCCCTGCCGAGCAGACAGCCCAACTCCGGGCTCGATCCCAGGACCTCAGGACCACCATCCCAGGATCCTGGGACCACCTAAGCCCAAGGCAGAAGCTTTAACCCACTGAGCGACCCAGGTGCCCCTTCCTCCAACATTTTGATACTCCCTTGTTCAAAAGTCTAAATTAATTGCAGGCCTACAAGATTGTGAGGACAGGACTACCTCCACGGCATCTTTAATTACACCATACTCAAAATGAAGAGTTAGAAATAAAAAGATACTTTCGCGGTCCTCTTTCTAGGTTTTTGCTTAGTATGAAATATGGGAGAAAAGAAAAAGCAAGAGTAGTTAAAAGAAACGTAAGGTCAAGGAGCATAAAACTATCCACCCAGCTGCTGATGGTCACATGGCTTTGCGTGTGTCTATCTCCATATCTGGGGCAGTGGTTGCCTACACATGACCTGACATTTGACAGTGTTCCTTTTTTCCCCCCTTATTGTCAGTGGAGTGTAAATTCCAAGGAATAAGCCAGTTGTCTGGTTAATCGCTGTATCATCAGAAATTAGAAGAGGACCTTCTAGTACATAACACTCAACAAAGGTATACTGAATGGATGAAAAAAGGAAGGGACAGTGTGCTTCTCTGCCAAGGTCTCTGTCTTGGGAACAATAACATTTTAATGTGTAAAATCCAATAGTTTTTAGAGTTGTGGCTCCATCACCACTATCTAATTTTAGTACACTGTCATTACTGTAGAAAGAAATCTTGTAGCCCTTAGTAGTCACTTCCATCTCCCTTTCCCTTAAACCCAGGCAACCATTAATCCACTTGGGCCTCTACAGATTTGCCTGCTTTGGACCTTTCATACAAGTAAAATTATACAATACGTGGTTTTTGTAACTGGGTTCTTCCACTTAGCATAATGTTTTCAAGGTTCATCCACAGTTGTAGCTAGTAACATTCCATTATATGGATGCACTGCAGGTTGTCTACCCATTGACCAGTTAATGAGCATTTAGATGGTTTCCACATTTTGGCTATTATGAATAGCAATGCTATGAATAGCCATGTACAAGTGTTTTTGTGAACATATGTATTCACTTCTCTTGAATTTGTGCCTAACTGTGAGATTGCTAGGTCATTTGGTAACTCCATTTAATACTGTCAGGAATTATCAAACTGCTGTCCAGGGGAGCTGCACCATTTTTACATTCCCCCCAACAATTAACGAGAATTCCAATTTCCAAACATCCTGGCCAACACTTCTTTTTATTTTTATTTTTTTTTAGCTATCTATATTGGTTTTCCGTGCCTGAAGTAACAAATTAGCACTAAATGGTGGCCTTAAAATGACAGGAACTTATTCTCTCACAGTTCTAGAGACCAGAAGTCTGAAATCAAGATGTTGGTGTGCTACACTTGCTTTGAAGGCTCTGTGGGACAATACAACCCTTCCTGCTTCCAGTGGCTATTGGCATGCCTTGATTTGTGGCCACATCAAATCTTTGCCTCTTTCTTCACATTATTTTCTCCTGTTTGTGTGTCTTGTGGCTGCATCACTACAACCTCTGCTTCTGTTTCCACATGACCTTCCCTTGTGTCTTTGCATGGCTATCTTCTCTTAAACACACCAATCGCATTGATTAGGATCCCACCCTACTCTTAACTAATTACCTCCATATAAAGATCCTATTTCCAAATAAGGTCACATTCTGAGGTCCTGGGGCTTAGGACTTCAATTTATCTTTTTTGGGGAGGACGCAATTCAACCCATAATAGCAACCTATCTTGTCACCTATCCCAACTCTTCTGGGCACACAACTCTTTTTCCTTTGAGAGAGTTAATTCTGTTCCTAAACCCCATCCTCAGATCTGGATTCTTAATCCCAGGTCTCCCTGCTGTTTGTTCTTTCCTTACACATGCTACCAGCCATTACTGACACTCCACATAAAGGTTCAGACATATCCCAGTCACAGCTGAACCCTTCCCAGTTGAACTGTCTTGCTGTATTGGGGCAGTTTAGCTTTTCTCTGCACATGGTCAGACCTGTCCTGGTGCTACCTGGCCCAATAACTGCTCCTAAGTAGTGCTACTTTCCTCAAAAGCATTAACCAATGCAGGAAAAATTCTATTTGGGGCTGTTAGTATTTCCCACTCCCTTGCCATGCTGGCCACTCTGTGATGCCATCCTCAGCTTCCCAAGGTAGAATTTCTTCATCTCTTTTCCGTGCTTTCTTGGTCTCTTTACATGCTTCTGACTAGAGCACTGACAATGCTCTATATAGTTTTATAAACACACACACACACACACACACACACACACACACACACAGTATATAGTACCCTGTATATGTGTGTGTGTGTGTATACTTTCTATATACTCTATATACTCTATAAATACAGTATATATATATACAGTATATATACTCTATATATACAGTTATATAGTAACTGAATGTCTTTTCCCATTGACTGTGATCATTTACATGTTATATTCATTTTTGCCTTCATCTTTGTATTCTAATCATCAACAAAGTGCCTGGCTCATACATTTATCCAGAGAATGTTACTAAAGAAATGGATAAATACTCAGAATACTACTCCCTCCCAGACTACTACCCAGGATCCCTCTAGGATAAGGGTAAGTTTTTGAATCCAAAGAGATACTGCAAAAAATTTGGAGCCCACAACCTGGTCTACCTTGAAACATCCTGGATAACCTATGAACAAGCAAAGCCCCGCAGTACCCTAGTCGCCACACAAGCTCTCCAGAAGACACATGGCTTCAATTCTCCTTTCCCAAGATTCAACTAGAGCACAATACCCAACACATGGAGACAATTATGGTAAAAGACATACTGGATATTGCTGGTGTAATTTAAACATATTGGTGTACTTGCGTGTGCATGGGGGAATGTGTATGGGCATAAGGAGAGTGTGGATAAGCTTCCACTTATAAAAGCAAAAAAATGAATCAAAATATTTATATCCAGCCATAATTCTCATGTCTCAGCTCTCTGACTGAATACTGACTGCTAGAATATACTTGTCACAATTAAGGTTAACTAATAGAATCCTGAGATTCCAAAGCATCCAAAAACAAAAGAAAAAGAAAAAGGGGGACAGAGAAACTTTATCAATCTAACAGAAAAAGATGGGAAGAAAGATATAAGCCAGATAAATGATAACAACTTCCTCTGGGAAGGAGCTGGAAATAAACTCTATGGTGTCTTTAACATTCAAAAATAAAACAGTATCACACAGTGTTCTTCAGTTTGCTGTCTCTACTTACATTTTGGTATTTTTATTGTGATTGCTTTATAACTACCAATTAAAACTATATATTAAAAATTATGCTATATATTAAAACTATAGTTTTCCAGCAGAGCACTTACCACGTTTTGTCATCTATGGTTTATTTAGTAACCTGCCTTCACATATGCATTCTGATCTCTATTAGGGGCCATTTCTATCACACTCACCATGGATTTCTCACTTCTGTTACACTTCTTATTAGATAATATGTGTAGTAATACAAGTCAATTCTCTCCAAAGCAAACACAATGTCTAAAACATTTGAGTTGCTTGAATCACACATGAGTGCAAGAAAGAATGGGATTCACACCAGTTTGTTAGCCTTTCATTTATGGCAAGATTTCTAAAAGAGATGTCCTGAAGGGGCTTACTCTCTTCAGGGGCCCAAGCTACTCTGTGGTCATCAGGATGTTACCTTGTTACCTCTCTCTGAGCACAAACAAAGCGGAAGCCCACTTCTGTTGGTGGTATTCCTTCACTCCTCACTCCACAACCTGTGACTTTGCAGAGCAATTAGCATTCAAATTACCTTTCTGCTTTCACTCAATTTCCCAAAACTGCCTCACACTGGGAAAGATTTTTAGGCACTTGGAGCCTGAAAAGGAGTTGCCAGATCCCCTCTTTCATTTCAACTCCCTCTAGGTACTACCTCCTTTTTCCTCTTTGCTCAAAGCCTCTGCTCTTCTCCAGCATAGTGCTCCTGGATTCAGATTTAAAGCAGCATTCATCCATCACCAGGTGTCTCAAAAGCTAGACAAACACACCAGAAGTGAAGCCTGCAGCCATTCAGTCCACACAGCCTTGCCCCTCTCAAGCTTCCAGCTACTCCTAAGTGCAATTCAGACCTGGCAAGAGTAACTGTCAATTACCTTGGAGCTCTGAGAGCATTTTAATAGTCATTTATGTACATCTGTCCTCACTAGTAAATCTTGGGCTGCAAAGTATGTGAAAGAAGGGCTTCTATCTCACTCCTGAATCTCTGTCGGTAGAAAGCTGAAGACATCCTGGACATAATCATTAGAGAAACTAAATGAAAGGGACAACGGTTTGTTTCCCCAGCTTTCAATCTAAATAGATGCCCAATCCTACACAAGTCATTTCACTTCTCTGGGACTGTTTCTCCATCTGGACCTCCAAAGGCTCCTCAAGTTCTCCTGGCAATCTCCAGTCTAAAAATGCCGTTAGGATCTTGCCTCAACACCGACGTTCCTAACGGGCTACCTGACGTGAATTAAAAGGGAAAAACAAGTCCTGCGTTGTTCCCTTGCTCCAAGGAGCAGGTGTCCCTGGGGACCACTCACCGTCCTTAAACCAGGGGGCCATGTGGCTTAGGATATAGGTAGGGTCCAGAGTCTTCACGACATAATCCCGGAAGGCGTGCAGATTCCGCCGATCCTCGGCCGACATGCCGGCGGGTGGCTCCCTCACCAGGGCCGCACTGCCTTCAAAGGCCTGGCGGCCGCCGGCTAGCACGGAGCTTCTGAGAAGCAGACCCAGTGCTGAAAGGCGGAGACGCTGGGAAACCTCAGCCGCAGACGGGAAATCGAAACTGCAACTAGCAGTCTGCCGGCCGGGGCGAGTCACAAATGCTGGACGGCTGCAGGTCCCCGCCTCCCCAAATGCATTTTTCCAAGCTTTCGTGTTCTCTAGCGGCCTGGTTTGCCGACCCGTGCGTACTTGCTCACCCAGAGGGACTACTTTTTTCATTTTGCTTTTATATCAGGAAAGGTTAGACTCAATAAAATGCACAGATTTTAGGTGTATTGTTCCATGAGCTCTGAAAAATGTGTCTGGGTGTAATTGCTTCCTCCAGGTCATGTAGGTCATATGGTAAGTGCATGTTTAACTTCACAGAAACCTGCCACCTGTTTTGCAACGTACATGTACTACTTTGTATTCCCACCGGTAAAAATAAGAGCTCCAGTAGATACACATTGGTCAATTTGCCATTTTGGTCAGTGTGGAATAGTGTTTCACTGTGGTTTTAACTTTAACTTCTGTTAATGTGAGCACATTTGCATCTATTTATTGGCCATTCATCTATCTTCTTTTGTGAGGCATTTGTTCCCATCTTTTGCATGATAGAGTTTTCTTTGTACAACAGATTTACAACTTATTTATGCTGGATATGAGCCCATTGTCAAATACATGTATTCTAAATACCTTCTCCTAGTCTGACTTACCACTTAATTTTCTTAAAAATGTCTTTCAAGTAAATATGAAATGATACAAAGAAAGCAAATGAAGTCATAAGACAAAATAATGGAAGTCGGAAAAAACTTTTAATACAGTGGTAAGGGCATATCTCTCTGGGTCAGTTAGGAATGAGAAGGAATGAACTCTTCAGCTGAGTCTTTAGGAATGAGAAGGAATGAACTATTCAAAAAAGTAGGGAGAGGGGGCTTCCTTGCAGGGGGACAGAAAGCATGTGTGAGTCAAAGAGAAAAAGTGAATAAGGGATACCCCTTCTTGAACAAGGGATAAATGGCATGCAGCGCTGAAATGGTAAACAGGGCCTTGTAAGGAGATAGATAAAGGAACACACTGCAGGATTTTAAGCAAGGAGTAACATAATATGATGACTTTTTTTTTTTCCCAAGACTTTCTCTCTGGCTCTTCTGCAGAACAAGTAGATGCATGAGAGGTGACTCAAGAGATGATGAGAGAACAGATAAGCACAGTGGCGGTGGAGAGTGTAAGAAATGAGATGTTTCAGATATAGATAGAAGTGAGTGAACAGCAGTGGAAAGGAAAAGGGGGAAAAAAAAATAGGCATCAAGGATACATTCCAGGCATCTGGTTTGAGCAACTAGAATGGCAGCACCATGACTAAAATGGAGAAGACAGGTTTACAACTTATTATATCCTAGTGTGGAAGAGAGGCAAGAAAGTAAGTAACAGTAAGTTCAGGAAGGAGAGATAAAGCAGGATAAGGGAATAAACAGTAATGAGGGCTGTTTATAGAAGGTGAGCTAATCAGGGAAGACCTAAAGGAAATGAGAGAGAATGTCCTTTGGGTGAAGAGCATTCTACTAAACAAGCAAAGCACAAAGGAGAAAAAAAAAGTACCAAAAAACTGAAGTGAACCAGGTGTGCCACAGAAAGAGGAGGTGAGCAGAGTCACTAGAGTCAAGTGGGCTGGGGGAAAGAGAGGAAGGAGGCTTAGGCACTTCACATACAGCCTGACCGACCACAAAAAGGACTTTGGCTTTGATTTTAAACATGATGGGAAACCATGGCAGGATTTGAAAGGGAGTGTAAGATCTCTCTCTCTTTTTTTTTTTTTTTTTTTTTTTTTTTTAAGATTTTATTTTTTAACTTGACAGAGAGAGATCACAGTAGGAGAGAGGAAGGGAAGAGATCACAGAGAGAGGAAGGGAAGCAGGCCCCCTGCTGAGCAGAGAGCCCGATGTGGGACTCGATCCCAGGACCCTGAGATCATGACCCGAGCCGAAGGCAGCGGATTAACCCACTGAGCCACCCAGGCGCCCCAAGATCTCTTTTTAAAGGATCACTGTGGCTGACTGGAAGAAAACAAGCCGCCGGAGGACAGGGTGGGAGCCAAGTAACGAGGTAAGAAGCTGATACCAACACTAGCCCAACTGAGAAATGATGGCATCTTGGATCAAGATCAAAGCAGTGGAAGTGGTAAAGTTGCAGGATATATAATCTTAAATCACATACAATTTGGTGATGAATTGGATGTAGGACATGTGAGAATGAAGTCAAGAAAAATTCCCATGTGTTTAGGCTGAGCAGTTGCATGAATGGGGGTGCCATCCACTAACATGAGACACTGGAAGATGGGCAGGCTTGGAGGAGGAAATCAAGAATATGCTCGCTTGCTTGCTGATGAGAATTACCCACAGCCAGTGCTTCCCAAACATGAACCTCCACACAGGTCTTTAAAGTACAGATTCTGACCTAGTAGGCCTGAGACTGCATTTCTTACAAACTGACATTCGTGATGTTGATGTTGCTGGTCCACAGATCCTGTTCTAAGTAGCAAAGTCATTAAAAAAATGAGACAAAGGAAAAGGGAGGGTAACTTGAATATAATATTCCCACTACAGTGAGTGTAAGTGAAAACCTGAGCAGATGTGGAGGGTATGTCCTAGAACTCTGGTTTATAGGCCAGTAGCATTAGACCACCTGGAAACTCAGAAAAGCAGATTCTTGGCCAGATGTTCTGAATCAGAAACTGTGGGTTTGGGCCTCAGCCATCTGTTTTAACAAACCTTCCAAATGATACTGGTGCATGCAAAAGTGTGAGAACTAAAGGCCTCGAGGAGGAGCACTTCATTCATTAATGGAGTGAAGAGGGGTGCTATGGTAGGTTGAATGCAAAATTTACAATTCTTCACTTTTCCCAGTATTTACATCACTTGCTACAGTATTTACACCATTTGCATTGTTTTGGTAAACAAGTAGGGTTTATGTTTGCCCAAACCTGGCCCTGGCTAGAACTACCCAGCCACTATGGAAACCCAAGTGGGAAGTTTGAGGAAGAAAAAGGTGTGAAAAATATCCATTGTACCAATGAGCAAGAACACTAAAGAAACTTGTCCACTAACATATCATATGAACTGGAACCTGAGGATTGTGTTTTCATGGTGACACCAATCTGCAGTTACTCATTTCCTTCAAAAACTCAGCTGGATGGGGGCACCTGGGTGGCTCAGTGGGTTAAAGCCGCTGCCTTTAGCTCAGGTTGTGATCTTGGGGTCCTGTGATCGAGTCCTGCGTTGGCCTCTCTGCTCAGTGGGGAGCCTGCTTCCCTTCCTCTCTGCCTGCCTCTCTGCCTACTTGTGATCTGTCAAATAAATAAATAAAGTCTTAAAACAAACAAACAAACAAACAAACAAAAACTCAGCAGGATGCATGCAGGCACAACCGAAGAGTTGAGTTGATCCAGACTGAGGTCTTGCTGGGTGAACTATTGCTGTGGAATCTGGCATATGACATGTTTTTAAACAGGCCAAAGTGTAAAACTGTTTTAACATTTTTAAAGTGTTGCAAACAACAACAATAATAAAAGACTATATAACAGAGACTACATATGGCCCATAATATTTACTATCTGGCCTTTACAGGAAAAGGTTGCTGACCCCTAAACTAAGTGAACAAGGAGAGACATAAATAAGGGCAAGAGAGTTGGAGGGTATTGCAAGGGAGTTATTTAAACAATCTGGAAAATCACAGCTAAGCAGGAAAGCAAGCATAGAGAAGGGGGGTAACTGATAGAGTAGGGGAAATAGGATAAGGAAGATTATACTTCCTAGTTCTGTATTCTAAAAAATGGCCTTAGATATTCTTGCAGGTAGCCTAATCTGCTCCATCCACAGCAGAATTCCCTGATTCAATGACCACATGAAGGTGACAGTGACATGCTCCCAACAATTTAAAATGAAGATTAACCTCTTGGAAATTCTGTTTATGTCCTACTGCACGCAGGGCACGCATTTGATACAGTAAATAGAACATAAAATTGAAGAGGCAAGAAAGTATATGGAACTAGAGGGAACACTTTTTGATCCCTTTTGAAAGCTGTCCTTCTATTGTCAGCCTCCTTAATCTTGTATTCTCTAGAATCTTCTCTTATGCCTGCTCTTCTTGTTCTACTCTCTGGGAGAGCTCATCCACTTCTATAACCTCACTAGTACTCTCTAGTTTCTCAGTAACTTCTAAGTCACTAGTCCCTAACCTCCATAGGCCCAATCTCTCCTTCAAGATTCATTCTATTTCCAGCTACCCATTGGAAATCTTCATCTGCCTGGGTGTCTTCCCTTCTGTCCAACAGAATTTTCTGTGATGATGGAAATGCTGTATTCGCCAATATGGCAGCCATAAGCCTCATTAAACAAAATTTAAAATTCAGTTCCTCAGTTTTCCCAGCCACATTTCAAGTAATCAATATCCAAGTGGGCTTAGTAGTCATTATATTGGACAGTGCAACTCTAGGCAGCTGACTCTCAAACTGAACTCACTGTTCTCCCTAAACTATCTCTATTACTCTATTTCCTACCTTGAATATTATCACCAGGCATCTAATTCTCATATGGGAGAAGAAGAATCTCATCAGGGGCACCTGGGTGGCTCATTGGGTTAAGGCTCTGCCTTTAGCTCAGGTCACGATCTCAAGGTCCTGGGATCGAGACCCACACTGGGCTCTCTGCTCAGCAGGGAGCCTGTTTCCCCCTCTGTGCCTGCTTCTATGCCTACTTGGGATGTCTCTATCAAATAAATATATAAAATCTTAAAAAAAAGAAAAGAAAAATCTCATCATACCAGACTTTTCCCTCTTCCTCACAGCCCATCCTCATCTAAATGGTACCCAAAATTGTGTCTAGTCTGCCACAGAAATATACTGACTCCTGCCTCTGCACTGGATCTCTTCTACAGGCTCTTGATTTCTGGTTTGAGCTACTACAAAGCTTTTAAGCAGTCTTGCACTTGGGCTTTCCCTCTCCAAACTTTCTTCTACATTACTGCTGATTGTTTAGGAACAAATCTAATTGTTCCATTCCCACGTCTAAAATTCCTGTTGGTTCCACCCTATTCATCATCATACCTCTAACATTTAGCACAGACTTGGACCACATGTACTTGGTGTTTGATGAATAAACGAGTTTTACAGACAGAAAAGCAAAGAGATATCCTTTTCCCTAGGAGAGAACTGTTTATCTATTTAAAGTGCAGATGGTCAGAGAAGCAGCCTACTCCAGGCAAATACTAGATACCCAATTCTGTTCCCTCGTGTCTACGTAAGTACATCATCTAATGTTGTGGCAAACATCACAGCTGCAGCTTCTATGGGGATAAATTTTTCGACTCAGACCTTGGCCTAACTGGACTTCCACTTTCCTTGCCTATTGCTTTTCTCACGTACAGATCCAATGGATTTACCATTCCCCAATACCCTTGTAGGTAAAGTAAGAATTTCCTCATTTTCATGACATTGTAACAATCTTACTGTACTTTTTAAAATGGTCATATTGCACTGTTTTTTATTTTAAGGTTTTATTTATTTATTTGACAGAGAGACATCACAAGTAGGCAGAGAGGCAGGCAGAGAGAGAGAGGAGGAAGCAGGCTCCCTGCTGAGCAGAGAGCCCGATGCGGGACTCGATCCCAGGACCCTGAGATCATGACCTGAGCCGAAGGCAGTGGCTTAACCCACTGAGCCACCCAGGCGCCCTGCACTGTTTTCTAATACCTAAGTGGGCCATGCATTGACTAAAAACTCAGAATGAGGGAATAATTATTTACCAAATTTTTATCATCTTCTCTGTACTTGTGCCAGCTGCTATAGCAAAACACGGGCCCTGTTTAAAGGACAAGCTATTAATACCCATGACACAACTCCCCTTTCCTTCTCTACCCTTTAACTGCTGTCATCACCCACAGCATTTTCCATGTGTACTTCCAGCCTCACTGATCACTATCCCTTCCAGTCACCTTAACCTCTACCCATTCTAGTTACTTCCAATCATGCCTAGAATTAGGCACTTTCTAAAGTATTTCTTCAGTCTTCTTATACCTACCTCCACTATATCTACTTGAAACTCACTGGAAAACAAATTCTTCGGTATCTCCCTGTTCTTAAAGTCTAACAGTCACTTCAGAGCTTCACTTCCTTCCCCACACAGCCCAGGTGCCAGAATGCATCAATTCAACTGTACTCACCAGTATCTCTCTCACTCCCTTGCCCCTGCTGTTTCACTAGTCATTCAGCAGAACCCCAACCAGAAGTCATCCATTCACTCATTCACTGTATAAATACTGCACACACACTGAATCTCCAACATTAGTTTCTGCTTCTGCTCCCACAGCGCTGAATGCTACCAGACAAAATCACAAATCTTGGTTGTCCCATACAATACCCCATGCCTCAAGTCTCAGCACTCATCGGCAATTCTTAGCTAACCCTCTCTCCATGGCCCTCAGTGGCCATTTTCTCATTCCTTTCCTCAAGCCCTTTATTTATGACCCACCTTTCTCACAAGTTGGCACTGCTTCCTACTTCATGGAGAAAAGCCAGCCTTGACAATATGAACCACCTCATCTCAACGTTCTACTCACAAACATTTCTTTGCACATTATCCTCTTCTGCCACTTTAGACTAAGACTCGCCTCTGCTTCCGCTCATTACTAATTCACTTACCTGTGTCCTGTGCTCTGCCGTTCAGGAACTCTGTTGCATCCTTTCTCTCTCTCACTTGCCTTTAACTTTTCCTGTTCCAAGGTCTCCTTCCCAGAAAGCTTGTCTTCCCTCCAGCCTAAATTTAAGAAAAAAAACTCTCCTTCGATTTTATACCCCACAAGCTTGCTTCTGAGCATGGAACCAAAAGCAGTCATGTATCTCTCAGACTAAGATCTCAACAGGCCAGGCCTTGTAAGTGGGACCAGAAAACCTCTCTAATGACTCTTCCTCACAAATCGGCTTTAGTATTTACTGCTTGTTTGCCTTTGTGACTTTTCCTTTTGCTGGGTATACATGACTGAAAACTCTGATTGACACACAGGTAAAACTGCAGGCCTATACAGGCGATTTTATTAGCTTGTTTTGGAATTACTTCAAACTTACAGAAAACCTACAAAAATAGACTTCTTGTATTTGTACCCTCAGCTTTTTAACATTTTGCCAGTTTACTTCATAACTGTCCTCAACTACGTATGTAGTATTTTTCTCTGATCCATTTGAGAGTAGGCTACATACTCGATCATCATTATTTAGCTTCCCATGCAGGTTTTTCTAAAGGTATCAATCCCCGGACAGGTCTTTATAGTAGTGCCCTCCCCCCCACCCTTATCTGCAGTTTTGCTTCTTGTGTTTCAGTTATCTGCAGTCAACTATGATTTGGAAGCCTTTTTAAGTATCTTGAGGTCAATCAATGGTAGCCAAATGCTGCATCACAGTGCCCAAGTCATTCACCTCACTACATAGGCATTTTACCATCCCACATCACAAGGGTCAGTACAAAGCTATTTTGAAAGACCACATTCACGAACCTTTTACCACAGTATATTGTTATAATTGTCCAATTCTTATTGTTAATCTCTTATTGTGCATAATTTATGAACTTTATCATAGTTACATACATACAGAAAATACTACATGCAGGGCTGGATACTATCTAGTTGCAGGCATTCACTGGGAGATCTTGGAATTTATCCATTGCAAGTATGGGGATACTAAGTTCTGATCTCAGTGATAGCACATTATAGAAATTTAATCAGTTAATATTTCAGTTGTAGCCTTAATGAGCTTAATGTTAGAAATAGACCCATCCTCAGAATTCTGATGAAATCTGGTTTGTGAAGAGGGACTCTTCTCCTTTACTTCCCACACCCCTGCCCCTCATGGTGGGAACACCAGGGCTGGCAACAACCCAAACCAGGTTATACATGGTTTCTGGTATCCTGAAGAACCTTCTGAAAAATTTTCTGAGTCCAGGGATGTGCTGACTGGCTCAGGGTGTCCATACGCATCGGCAGAGGACTGCAGTTATTCCCCACGATGGAAGAACTCCCAGTAAGAATGGGCCATCAGCTTACCCTGAATAAGCTATTGCCCCTTTGTACACATAGTCCATCATTATTACACATTAAATGGGT
Source organism: Mustela nigripes (assembly GCF_022355385.1). Classification (NCBI taxonomy): domain Eukaryota; kingdom Metazoa; phylum Chordata; class Mammalia; order Carnivora; family Mustelidae; genus Mustela; species Mustela nigripes. The sequence goes on along the minus strand of NC_081565.1, from coordinate 38,214,574 downwards.
GGGGGAGGCCTTGGGATTGGCTCCCAAAGAACTTCCTGAGAATGGAAAGTGAAAGAAAGAACAACTTTTCCCATCATGAATCTGAGGATTGATGAAGTGCAAGTGCAAATGGTTGGCTGCTTTTCCTTTATTTTTTTTATTTTTTATTTTTTTTTAACTTTTTTTTTTTTTAATTTTATTTATTTATTTGACAGACAGAAATCACAAGTAGGCAGAGAGAGAGGGGAGGAAGCAGGCTTCCCGCTTAGCAGAGAGCCTGATGCGGGGCTTGATCCCAGGACCCCAGGATCATGACCTGAGCCGAAGGCAGAAGCTTTAACCCACTGAACCACCCATGCGCCCCGGCTGTTTTTCCTTTAAACAAAAAAGTCACAGAAGTCACAAAAAACACTGAAAACCCAAGGTAAGATAAAATACCTCCTGGACACTGAATTCAGACGAACAGGTTAAAAGAAAATAGTGTTAGGCTAAAAGTTGACAGACATGGAAGCCCTCTGAAAGAAGCAGGTCTTAGCCAATTTTTAAATTTTAAAAGCCCTACCACCTGGTCATCCATCCAGTATGTGCTTTAAACACTTCCTATGTGAAAGATAACAGAAGGGATTTACCAGTACACATACATACAGTTGCCAAAGAACTTGCAGACTTATGAGAGAACACTTAGTAATCAATTACTACAGAAGAGTCCAGGGTTATTAAGAGAGCAAGTAATTGGGGGGAAATAACGGAAGAGGGCACACTTTACCAGAAGCCTCCTTTAGCTAGAACGGAATTCAGTTCCCAGCAGAAGAAAAATCCACATATGAAGGCTCTGGAGTAGCAGGTAGCACATCCACAGACCCGAAGCAGGTTAGGACGGCCAGAGCACAAGTGAGGTGAGAGAAAAGCTGTAACAGGAGCTAGAACCTGAGTAGGCAGAGTTATGTAAACCATATTATGCTATTTCTTTTTTTCTTATTTTATTTGACAGACAGAGATCACAAGTAGGTACAGTGGCAGGCAGAGAGAAGGGGAAGCAGGGTTCCCAACAGAGAGCCCAATGCAGGGGCTCTCTGAGCCAAAGGGAGAGGCTTTAAGCCACTGAGCCACCCAGGCGCCCCTATGCTGGATTTTTGTTTGCTTTTATTAAGTACCCTAAGAATAACAGGAAGTTGCCAGAGAATTTTAAATAGGGGAATGAAAAAAAAACAATTTTAAAAAATATGTATCTTTTGCATGCTACATCGAGAATGGCTGGAGGCAAATGGGTAGGTGTAGAGCAAAATGGAGAGGTGTGGATGCGGGGAGACCCATTATCAGAGCACAGGTGAGAGATCATGGCTGCCTGGATTGGATGGTACTTACACACTAGAAATATTTAGTGATCAGGATCTGGGGATTGAATGAGAGGGCTGAAGGAGGAAAACTGAAGACTGGGAAATTTTTGGCCTGAACACCATAAAAAGGATGATGTGATGGTCCCTGTATTAAGATAAGTTTCATGTGTTCGACAGAAAACATTAAGATAGGTTTTCACTAAAATGTTTTACTAGAAGTATCATGTAAAATCAGAAAATAGCACTGTTTTTAAAACTTAAGAAAAAACTATAAATCATGTCATAATTTCAAAGTATATTCCTTGATCAACTACCCTATAGCCTTCCCATAATTTCTCAGTGTCTGAGCTTACTAAAAATTGCCAACATCAATTTAGATGGTCACTTTAAAACAATTTCCTACTGCCATTAGGACAAATACAAACATGATCTACAAAGCTTGGTCCCACGCACTTTATCCTTTAACTTTGCCTTCTTTTATTTTTATTTTCTTTTAAGATTTTATTTATTTATTTGACAGACAGTGCTCACAAGTAGGCAGAGAGAAAGGCAGAGAGAGGGAGAAGCAGGCTCCCTGCTGAGCAGAGAGCCCAATGCAGGGCTCTATCCCAGAACCCTGAGATCATGACCTGAGCTGAAGGCAGAGGCTTAACCCAATGAGCCACCCAGGCGCCCCAACCTGCCTTCTTTTAGTTCTTGAATATGCTAGGCTACCCTTCTGCTTTTGGATCTTTGGACATTTCTTCCTTTGCTAAGAGCACCTCCACTCCTAGCTAACATCTACTTGTTTTCTGAATCTCAATTCAGCCATCACGTCCACATGAGTTTAGGTCCCCACTGAATGCTTATATGAAATTATACTTTCTCTTCAGATAACTTATGGTTTATAATGTTTACATATGTCCCACAAGGCAAGGAGCAGATATGCTTTGTTCTATCACTGAAATCCTAAAAACATAGTCTAGATCCTGTCACACTGCAGGCATCCCAACTTCTGTTTAACAATGAATGAATATGGTAGCAAGGCAATCTGAAGGCTGAATTAGACTTAATCCAAGTTCTGTTCTTCCCTGGCAATTTTACTTTAGGTTAGATGGAGAGCACTTTGTCATCTCTAAAACAGAATAAAACATAAACGTAACCACTTTGTGTACAAGAATTACCAATGTAAAAGATGTCTGGCAAGCTGTTTTTAGTAAGTTAAAAGCTACATAGCTGCATTTTGTTGAAAACAGATATACCTTATAATCAGATTAAAGAACTAAAATAATTAAAGCTGTGCAGTTAAATGCAGATCACCTAAAATTTAGTATTTACGACAAGTATATTCTTAACTATTTTAAAGATTTTAGCTCCTCTAAAACAGTTTTTTTTTTTAAAGGTAATACTGCATAGGAAAATTTCTGGATTCATGTTTTAAAGTATTACTATTTTATTTTTTATTTTGTTGAATACACATTTCTTTCACTGGCAGTCCAGATGAACAAGTATATAAAGGAAATATTTAAATTTTGCTTTTGGCAGATGTCAAGATAAACTGTGCAGATTAAAATGCCTCAATTTAACCTGAAGAAATGGTTTTGAATCATACAAATTTTTAAGAAGAAAAATAAAGACTGTCCAAAGGGATTCTCCTAGCTTATAACACATTTCCAGAATAACTCTCAAAGAAAAAAAAAAATTCAAAAATACTCATTGACTACTTTAAAAATAGGTCAATACCATATGGCTTTGTGAAATAACTTCTAAAATTTATATTTTTTTTATTTAAAAAGGACCCCAAGTTTTAAATAAACCGCTAGCAATATCATTTTCCTCACTTAAAAGTGCATATCTCTGAGGGTGGGACATACATACTTTTTGAACAAATAATGATTTTTACAAATTTTTAACACACACACACACAAAAAATTACTTAAAATATTTTTAAGGGGGAAAAGAGTTTTCACCAAAAGTCATCTTTAAATAGACTGCAGTAGATGACACTGTTCCTTTTTTTGTTTTTTAATACCATCAGAATTCTCAATGAGATGCTTTGGCAGAGTTTTAAGACATATCATGGTCTCTACCAAGTGACACTGACATTAATGATGTCCGTGGAGATGGCAACTGCCTTGATGGCTCAGTTTGAATAGACACGTTACTGGGCTGACTCTCCAAATCAGAGGCAAAAGTACTCTCTTCTCGTACATCAAGAGTTTGTTCAACTGAAGCTGGCTGGTGTGGAATATTATCCACAGTTTTGTTGGCATTATTCAAGTTGCTATTAAGCATGGTAATATTACATTCCTTGTCCAGGATGCCAAATTCATCTTCTATTGTAACTACATCTTTAGCTTCAAATGGTTCCAAGGGAGGAGGCAGAAACTCATTTTGTAGACAGTCCTGAGGACCACCATTGTCACATTCTGTATCCTCCTTTACTTCAGAATCCTTATCACTATCACTGTCAATGGTAATTACAACGGGCGAACGTGAAGGATTGTCCCCGTGATGTTTCTTATGCTTCTTCTTGTGCTTCTTCTTTTTCTTTTTATGATGTCTAGTTGAATCAGTAGCTTTCCCTTCATAAACTATCTCTACACTTAGGCTCCGGGTCCTCCTTTTTTTCCTCTTATGTTTTGTCTCTCTGTCTGATGACCGGCTGTCTGAAAAGCTGTCACTCTCATTTTTGTGGCTGCCATCAAATTTTGATGAGGATTTTTGGTAATGACTTTCCTTTACTTTAGAAGCAAATTCACGAGAAGGTTGAGCCACTTCGTTAGTACCCTCCAAATGCCGTGTCTTGTATTTTCGTTTCCCTCCAGGCTTTTCATTTCTTACCCAGTCAGGCCCTGTAGATGCAGTCTTTGATCTATTACTGGATAGGCTCCTTGATCTATGCCTTTCATAGTAGTAATACTTCCTTTCACTGTGATTATTTTTTTTCCTAGCATTTGTCCTTTCAGAAAAGGACTGAATTCTAAATTCTGGACTTGAAGATTGTCTGGAATAATGAGCTCTGGACAGAGTCCTCCTCCTGTAAGATGATTCATAGCCATCCCTGTCCTTGTTTCTACTATAGTAAGTATACTCCCACTTGTATCTACTTCCATAATTATTTCTTAAATAATAACGATCTCTATTTCTGCTCCGTGATCTTCTTTTACCATGATCACTGCTACGAGATCTTGATCTGCTTGTGCTCTCACTACTGAGAGAGAGAGTTTGGCTTCTTCGTGACCAACTGCTATCTCTAGTTCTTGATCTCCTTTTGTCTCTTCTACCTCTAGGTCTGCTACTCTCCCTGCTTCTGGATCTTTTGCTTTTCATCCTTTTCTTCCCATGATGCTTTCTGCGATTTTTCTGGTCATGCCCACTTCTGCTCTGGGAACGTGAATCTGAACTTCTTGATCTTCCCCTCCTCCTGTGTCTACGGTTATATGGGGAATATACTCTGTCTCCTCTGACAGATGAGCTCAGGTCTCTGGGAGATGACAAGGATGTAGAGTGTTTCTCTTCCTTCTTTGACTTGATTCTTTTACCAGAACCACAATGATCTTTATTTATTTGCTCATCCTTTCCAAGGACAGAGCGTGGAGATGAACATCTACTAACATCACTATCACCAGAACTGTAAGACTGTTCTTGTGTCTTCACAGTCTCCATTTTTTCGTAAGACCCTAACTCCTCAGAATCAGAGGATAGTTCGACAAGTTCTGGGGTCCTCTCAGCTAGTGGTTTAACAAACCCAACAATGACACAATTATCTGAAGAAGAATCACTGTCATTATTTAGGTCTTCATTAGTTTGTACTCCTTGTATCTGAGATGTGGCTCTTCCTGTTACAAGTTCTTCATCTGAACTATCAGAAGTATTTAAAAGGGAAGACATGGCAGCATGCACCTGCTCTGAGCTTGAGTAAGATGGTCCTGGAGTTTCATCATCCCACGGTGCCTGACTAACAGTGGTTACATTGATATCCAACTCCTGAGTCTCAGCTTCATCAGGAGATATTGTTATGACTGAAGAATCAGAATGGCTACCTTCTTCGTATGAAGGAGCAGGGCAATCATAATTAGCATGCTGGTCAAAAGCTGCCATGTTAAAAGGAGATCGAGCAAAACTGATAAATTCATGTATAAAATGCTCAGTCCGATTAAGCAGGAACGGTCTTAAGTCAGACACAAATTCCCGACTCTCCAAGTCATAGCGAGTGACATTACTCATGATGATGTGCTGGACAATATTCACTAAAGATCCATGAGCTCCAAAAAGAACCGTAAGTTCACGTTTTAACCAGGGAACTAATCTGTGAAGGCAAGCTGGATTTCTACGGAAAAATTCAGCAGAAATATCCCTGCAGCGACCACCATCTTCAATATTTCTAACACGGGCACCAGCACGGTAGAGAGTTCGTCTAAAATTAATAATATCCTGTTCCTGAATTTTCCGCAAAGATCTTTCATCTGCATTTGGCCTCCTAATTGCAATCTGTCTCATAAGTTGAGGAACTTCACCATTTCTAGGTCTTGTTGAAATGCCTAACCCTTCAAATAGTACTCCACTATCTGGTGGAGTTGTTGTTCTTCTATTCATGGTATTATTAGGTGAATAAACAGAAGCACTTCGATCCCTTGTCATAGTTGTACGATAGCGAAATCTTGGAACATCAGGGGTTGCAAAAGAACCATTATATGAAGGCCTTAGGACATACTCCTTGAAGTCATCTTCTGCCCTCACAGAATGGAAAATAGAATCAAAGGGCTGTTTACACAGTGGACATTCAGCTTTGTTTTTTGACCACTCCTGTACACAGCGAAAACAGAACTTATGTAAACAGCGATCTAAGTAAGACACATTATCAAACCTATCCAAACATATAGGACACTTAGAATCAGGAGATGCATCAGCTGGTACTGTCTGTTGCAATTTGCTAGTACCAGCTTTAGGTGAAAAGTTGTCCATTTTAAATTCCTTAGCAGCTGATGCCATTATCTGTAAAAGGGAAAAAAATACATCAGTAACCGGATTAAAAAAAAGACAAGACTAAATCTGGAAAAAAAAAAAAAAGCAAATAATGACTGTGAAATATAATTTGGTGAAACAGTTGAGTAGCTCATTATCCTTGTAATATGAAGGAGCAGGATAGCATAGTAATATAGTACTTAAAATACAAACCCTAAAGCCAGATACTTCATGGCTTTGAATCCTGGTTCTACACCAGCAGTATGACTACGGAGATCAGCAATAATAGAACCTGCACCACAGGGTTTATGAAGATAAAAAAAGGGGCCTGGTATATAGTAAGTTCTCAACTATTCTCTATCATTCTGTTCTTTTGAAAGAGGATTAAACAGAAATATTTAACTGAAAATAACTGAGGATAGAAAATCCACCAAGTACCCAAGTATCCACCACTAAGATTTAACAACTTAACATTTTCTCATGGCTATTCCCCACTTTTTAAAATGCCCCTTATCTTCCTTTCTCCTATTCCTCTCTAGAAAACAAAAACCCACAACACCCCAGTCCTCAGTGGGTGTTATTTCTATGTATGGTTTTAGATCTTTTATACATATGCCCTGAACAATATACACTATCACTACTTATTTGTGGAAAGCATTATATACGCACCTTTAAAAATAACTGCATTGAGATAATTTGCATACCAAAAAGTTCACCTGTTTAAACCAATTCTGTAGTTTTTAATGGAAGATTCTTTCACACACACAAAAAATATCTTTTAGTGAAGATTAAATGAAATAATAACTGTAAAAGCATTAAAAGATAGTTCCTGACTTCCAGCAACTACTGTGTACATGTTAGTTGCTGCTATTACTATACTACTGTTACACTACCACATTCCGTTCCTGATTCCTTACAGCATCCCTAAAAAACCTTGCTTAGCTTAGCCTTTTAATCCAAAGTCAGCCACAAAGTTTCTTGAAATCATGCTTCCAGTGCCCTTCCCTCATTTTTTCCCACATGGATCACTAAAATGTTAACAATTAGTTTTGTTTGCTTTAAATTTATCAGTTTATGTTGACCCATAACTTTCAAAATCAATTTGCCAGAGCTGAAATTTGGTGTGCAACACATTTTTGGCCTTCTTACCTTGTAAAATCACTTTTTAGCTGCATTCTATACTAATCATTGAGTATATATTAAATACTTGCTTCTTCCTTTATGTTTTCTGGGCCTATTATTCATCTTTTCCCATCTCCTCTATCACAGGAAGTTTCATCAATGGTCAACTGCTACCAGGGGAGTCAAACAACAGATTTTTAACTTTCTAAACTATGGCCATACCGAACTCTTATCAAAAAGAAAATCCACAACAAAAATTCATGACTGTAAAATGTAACTATTTCATCATGGTTTTCATATTAAACTTAAGAGCTCATCTAGGGCCTCTTAAAACTTTCCCAGAGATATAACTTAATCAAAAATCAATTAATGCTGAACGAATGCTTTCAGGGATCCAAGTACTTCTAGTTTTTCATTTTCTAGACTAGAAATACAGAAATCACTATTATTCTTGAACACCATATAATGATAAACTTCTTGCTAATATACCGAACTATATATAATACTAATATTAATTGTTAATATACTTAAACCTTAATATTACATAAATTTTTCAGCATTTGCCCCTACTTCTAACACTTTTACTCTTCCTCTGAAGGAAAAAAAAAAAGCCTAAAAATAAAAATTTTTAGGATCACAGAATATTAGGGAAAGGAATGAAGAGTGGAGAAGGAACTGAATAGGTTATCAGAGAACCTGGATTGAAGACCAAGTTTCCCCTAAAACTAACTCTATAAACTGGAGCCATCTGATGAGATCTAGATTTCAGTTTGCACCTCTATGTAATACTTAAAAAAAAAAAAACTAGTGAATATAAGTTTATAATTGTATCTTAATTTGTATCTTGGAAATTAGAATTTTAGTGCTTACGGAACACTTGGCAGTTCACATAAAAACTGAATGCACTTTATTAAAGGAAATTAGTAGGTAGTAAACTTGAAGTTCGGATAAAATCTCACCTAAGCAGAATTTAAAAAAAAAAAAAAAGAAAGAAAAAAAAAGCAATCTTATGGGCACTTGAGTGGCTAAATCAGTTAAGCATCTGTCTTCGGCTCAGGTCATAATCCCAGGCTCTTGGGATTTAGCCTCACCTCAGAGTCCCTCTCCCTCTCCCCCTGCTCATGCATGTACTCTCTCTCTCTCTCTCAAATAAACAAAATCTTAATAAAAAAAAAAAGAATATTAGTCTTCCCTTTCCTAGTTTTAGAAGTCTGTCAACCACTTTGGCAGCACAGCATAAAGCTAAAGAATGATCAGTAATGTCCATAACAAATAAAAATAAACTAGATTTGTATTGTATTTCTCACAGCAATATCTGTAGCTATAAAGAACACCATTCATCAGAAACATCAAACAATGGCAATGGACATACATAGTCAAAGAAAGAGATTTACTCCTTCAAAAGCATCACTAATGCTAAAATTAAAACATTTGCTAATGGAGCATCTGGCTGGCTCAGTCAGTAGAGTATGTGACTCTTGATTTCAGGGTCATGAGTTCAAGCCCCATACTGCATACAGACATTACTTTAAAAAAAATTTCTTCAAATATTTGCTGAGATAAAAATGAAGCAGAATTACCATATGAATCAAGGACTCAACACCTTAATTTAATTTCCAAAAGAAATTAAAACATGTCCACACAAAAACTTGCCTGGGAATGTTCATAGCTGCATTTGTCCTAATAGTTCAAAAGCAGAAACAATCCTATCAACTGATAGAAAGATAAATAAAATGTGGATTCAATGGAATGAAAATGGGAAATAAAAAGGATGAAACACTGATACATGTTACAATAAGGATGAAACTTTTCATTAGGCTAAATGAAGACCAAGAAAATCAGGGGTGCCGGGGTGGCTCAGTGGGTTAAAGCCTCTGCCTTTGGCTCAGGTCATAATCCCAGGGTCCTGAGATCAAACCCCGCATCACTTTCTGCTCAGCAGGGAGCCTGCTTCCTCCTCTTTCTCTGCCCACTTGTGATCTCTGTTAAATTAAAAAAAAAAAGTCATGAAAGACATGTATGATGCCATTCATATGAAATGTCCAGAACAGGCAAATCTATAGATGGAAATAGACTGGTGGTTGCTGGAGGACGGAGAGGGATTACAAAGTTTATTTCCGGAATGATAAAAATGTTCAATTACAGTTGCACAACTCTTTAAATATACCAGAACCCGCTGGATTATATACTTTAAACAGGTGAATTTTATGGATGGAATATAAATTATATCTCAACAAAACTCTTTTAAAAATACAAATCAAGGCATAAAATAGCAATGGCTAAGAGTCGGATTAAAATCTGCAGGTTTATAAATTCTGGGTTTGGGTAGTAAAGGTGGACCTGATGGCGAATTTAGTGCTCAGGTTCTAGAAGCCTGCAATAAAGGTTTCTCTAACACTCTAGGAATTGGGACTTCAAGTTAATTTCCCCATAGACCTAAAGATGAAATCAATTCTTCTGATCCCATATCCTTAACCATCTCCCAAATTCTAAATAAAGTTTACCATCTTTAGGATACAATGATTAAGTCAAACCTTCCCCAAATTTTCACATCTACCGGCTGTAACAGAGGTAAAAAATCCTTCCTGTCACATTCTGGGGGAATTCTAGGTAATTTACAATCATACTTACCTAGGGAAATGGATGAGAGGGGCTAAAGAATCAAGAGGCTGGACATTATAGACTGGACATTTAAAGACTGTGCTGATTATATACAGGGGAATGATATTAATTCTAACGCAGAGCCAGGGTTGAAAATCAAAACCACTTAATGATGTGATCTGGAGGAAGTTATTTAATTTCCCAAAACCTTGAATTTTCTCAATTCTAAAATGGGTTAAATACTAGTACCCACGTGAAAAGGTAGTTGTGTGAAGGCATATATTCTATGTAAACCCTTAGCATAGTGATTACCATGCAGTAAAAATTTAATAGTGTTTCCCTATGTTATGTGAAAATAAAGTTAACATTAGTTCTTTTCATCACTTACAACTGATTATAAAGACCCAGAAAGATGATAGCCTATAACAAATCATCTTTTTTTCTTAATATAATTACTGTATATAAAATATCCAAGGGGCTAAAAAGCGTTTACAAGCAGATGAACTAGAATAAGCCCCAAGTATTAAAAATATCTGGCTTCTAACTCTTACAACCTTTCTGAAATTACTGTACCTCCCTCAACTGCAATTTAATCACCAGTTCCAAAGGGTCATACGGATCTTACAGGATCTATTAACGAGATCCTATAAATGTTGATTCCAATTTCAACCCCTAAAAAGAACTGCTTGGGAACCATGCTGCACTAAAGCCACTCATTTCAGCTAAGCCTGATTGTTTTTGGCTGACTACAGCTTTGAGTTTCATTGAGTCAAAACAAAACAAAACCCAACCTTCACCATTAACTTAAATCTTGGGTAACTCTTAATCTATCTTAAATAATACTGAAAATTACCTACCAAAAATTCTGTTCACTCCTGCCCTTAAAACACTGCTCCATCTTAGCACTGCCCCCTGCCAGTCTAGGAATCAGCACCCCACGAGGAAAGCTGCACTAACCGGATGGATGGAGAAACCACAGGCAAGCGAGCCTAGCCCACAATGTGTAACACAGCACAGACTACTCGGAGAGTCACGGTGATAGTGGCTTCCCTGGGTTGAGAACGGCCATCGGCCAAGATCGCAGATAAGGCCCCCGTGCATTACATAATCACAACGAACTAAAACACTGTTACTCCCGTTTTACTGGCAGGCAGATTATGACCCCTCAACTAACCTCTGCCACACCTCTGAGAGAGGCGATGCCACGAATGAGACGCGAACGTTTTGTTTTCTGGGGTTCCCCCCACCCCAAAGAGACCAAGCTCTTTCCAGTACACCGCTACGCTCGCGCCCCACGGGAAAGGTTCTAGGAAACGCAACTCTCCCCCGCCCACCCGCACAAATCCACAGGTGCGCCACGGGAGCCGCCAGCCCGCCCGCTGGGAGCCCAGCCCCGCCCAGCCCCCCCGAGGCCCGGACGGCCCCGCAGGCCCAGACCGCAGATCCCAGGTCTTTGGGCCTCGCTCCAGGCCGGGAGCTACGGCTCGCCCAGCCCTTCCGACCCCCGCGCCCCATTGTTCGGGATCTCACTCACCTCGGATACCGACGCAGTCCCGGCTGGGGCGCTCGTGCCAAGCTCCCGGCGGCCCAGAAAGCTGGGTCGGTGACGGCAGGATCCGCGAAGGCGTACCCGGCGACTTCTCCGCCGGCCCTCAGGAGCGGGAGCAGGCGGGGGCGCTTCACCCTCCTCGCGAGACAGCGGAGACCCCGGCGGCTGCTGCGAACCCTGTGACGTAAGGAGCTCATCACCAAAGGCAGCTTGGGGGACGGCAGCAGAAAGCGAGACCCACTCCGCAGCCCCCCGCGCGTCAAAACACAACACCCGCGTGCGTAACGCCTGCGCAGTAGAAGGGCGCCGGCTCAGAGGGCGGGGCCTAGAGCGCTCGGCCAAGCACGGGCCCTTCCCCCACCCGTCCCTTCGGTTCCTGGAATAAGAACGACAGGACCTTCCCGGGCACAAATCACTACCATCACCATCATTCTTGTTACCATTAGTTTCTGGGGGGTACAGGCGCAATACTTAATGTTCGCTCCTACCTTACCCGGAAAACACGGTAACTAGCTTGGTCTCATTTAAACCTCACCGAACTCCGCGAGAAGCTACTAAAATGATCTCTAGCGTATAAAGAAACTGAGTTACTTGAAGGTGAAGGGACCGCCTCCAGTTGCACATCTGGATCATAACACGGGGATTCGGATGGAATCCAAAGCCAGAGCCCAACCAGTGTCCTATGCAGTCTTCATAAAGAAATCTACTCCAGTCTAGGGATAAACAGGGATGACCTAAGAGAACAGGGCCTTAAAATCTTCCCAAGACAGACGACATTTTTCTCTCAAAGAATACTTTTCCCCTTCCCCATTCCCCTGAATCTGGATTAAAAACTTCTTTCGGTGAAATCCGAGATGTACAGAGCCAAGTCTGAGCCTAAAGTGGCCCACGGCCCCATTCTACCCACAGGCCTCAGATGTGAGCGTCCCAAACATTCTTGAGCTAAACTAGCTATAAACCGCCCGCGTCCAAAATGCCTGTCTCTGGCTTAGTATCTGATACGCGCTACCGTTCTAAGCACATCACAAACGCTCAAAACACACTTGTTGATTGGCAGGTACATTATGCCAAGTAATTCGTGCTACGTTACTTCGTCTTAGAAGTACCACTTATATGCACAAGCCACTGCGTTCTCAAAGACTTGTTTTTGGAAGAATGGCTCAATTAACACGGCCCCCCGCAACGATTCGTCGCTGTTATATAAAAGTGGGTGTTCCTCTTAGGTGAATGATGAATATACGAACCTCTCTCTGTATTATGTGGAAACAAGTGCGGGAGGAAACGTTAATCCCTCCAGCGTCAGAAGCCCGTGTAATATCTAAAATGAAGATTTTTTTCAAATAAATTTTTAAATGCACACGACGGTCCATTATCTTTCATGAATACTGCACTCCAAATGAAAGAAGACCGGACGACAATGCACGCCCAAGTAAGTAGCAAAAAAGGCCATTTTTAACGTGTTTTCCCCTTCATTTCATCCCCTCCCTCCACCACGAACTAGGCCCCTATGTCACGTGAGCCCACCCCAGCTCCGGGCGGAAGAGGCCGGCCCCGCGGATGGGAAACGCGCCCGGAGGCGAGGGGCGGGCGCTTGTGCCCGGCTGAAAGATGGCCGCCGCCGCTCGGCAGCCGCCGCCCCGGTTGTTACTCTAGGGCCTGCAGTTTCCCTCCGTTCCCGCGGGCAGCCGCCGCCTCCTTACCATGAAGCCAGTGAGTCGCCGCACCCTGGACTGGATTTATTCAGTGGTAGGTCCCTGGTCTGGCGAGGCTCCACGGGGTCGACTCCGTAGGCCCGCAGGCGGAAGGCCCCCTATTTCTTCAGCGCCCAGCAACTCCAAAATCCATTCCTGTGTTAAGGCTTTCACTCTCTCACCTCGACTCCGCCTCTTCCTGGACGACACGCTCTTCCGCTTCTTACGTAAGGGCGGCTGGGTGTACTCGCCTCCAGAACCCCTTTTATTCGAGTCTTTAACTGTAATTCCCTCCTTAGCAACGTACATGGCAACCTGTTGGGGCAAGGGGGGGGGGGGTATCGTTTACAGTAATTTTTTTTTTGCTTGTATTCCCCTTTTTGCATTTTTTTAGTTGCTCCTCGCGATCGTATTGCTCTCCTGGGGCTATGTCATCTATGCATCAACAGTAGCCGCACGACGACAGCTCAGCAAGGAATACCCAGACAAAATCTCGGGGATGAATGAAAATTTGTAATTCCTCTGGATTTAATTTTGTGCACACAGTTCTTTACCTGATGTTTGTCTGGCATGTGTCTCGATTTAAAGTAAAATTCATTATGCAAAGCTCCCAAATTTATTTTTTGCATAGTCCTTTATAGTAACCACTTATCTAATTTTTGCAAGGTTTGTCTTCCACATTCTTATATAAAACAAATCAAGCTAGATCAGACCGCTTGTGAGTACTGAATCATAGATGGAATGATGTGCTTTTCAACCTAGAGTTCCTAAGTAACCTCTTAAAATGCCTCAGTCTTCTCTAAAACAGTGTGTGGGATTGCTGTTCTTTTATAATTCTTTATTGCAACATTTCGTTCTGTTACATACCCTAACACAAGATCAGATTAAGTACTGCATAAGAAAAAAAAAATCTATCATGTGACTACTTTTCTATCCTGTTTTTCAAGTTGAGAATGGCCAAGAAAAGGTGATCACTCATCTTTTTAAAGCTTATCCAATTTTTACTTACTGTTAAATAATTCAAAGAGTTGCAAATTGTACGATATTTGTGAAGAAACGGACAACACGTATCTCAGAGTAAACTTTATTAAAGTTACTTTTCCAGAAAATATTTTCAGTAAATACACTTATACAGCAACAAACTTGGCTTTATATGCCTTTGAAATTTTAAAGTAATCTTCAATGATGTTGATCAGGAAATTCTTTCATTGGCGGAATTACTTCTCCAGTCTCCAGAATTGTATCACCCTAAAAAAACAAAGATGCATTAGTAGAAAAATCTTTGTCTGCAAAGATGATAGTTCCACTTGATCAGATCTCACATGGAAAATCTAGTTCAGTTCTGGCATTGACATTTTGAAAGGGACTTAGACAAAGTAGAAGCTGTCTAAAGATGAGAAATATTCAGAATCTTATAGTTTACATAAAGGAAGTATAAGGGGGAAGTTTCATTCAAACAAAATGTCCAGAAAGGGCATGAAAATGGTCTTTATAAAGTGATAAAGAGATAATGTTTATTTTGCATGGCCCCAAGAAATAAGAAAAGCCCTAAAAAGAAGTTACAGGGAGACATCTTCATTCCAATATAAGGAGGTAATGTATTCCTAGCAACTGAATGTGTTAGGCAATCATGTTTACCACTTGGCTTTGATGTGAGGGACAGAATACAAACTTTGGGTAGCTGATTCAGGTTATCTTTTCAAACGTAGATACAGTGTGTGCTGTAGAAAGGGCATGGACTTTGGAGCCAGAAATAAGAGGGGAGAATCCTAGAACTTTCACTAAGAAGCTGTATTATTTTAGGCAAATTACTTAGCTTTAGTTTCAGCTTTTTGTTTAAGAGAGCAGATTTTGTAAGCCTAACAGTCCATGAATGACTGGGTAGAGCAGAATTATCCCCATCCCTATACTTGCCATTCCTGACCCTGGTAGTGTTCAGGACTGTTATCTGATGAAGAAATAAACTTTTATTATGTTTAAGCCATTATACATTTGGGGGGTAATTTGTTACTCAATTTGCATTACCCTAACAGAGCAATTAGTACTCTAAAGTGGTACTAATGCTGCTGTAATAAAAATAGAACCAATGGCACTGGCTTAACAGTAGGCTAAAAGATGGGGTAGCTGTGTCTTGGAAGCAGAGTGTCTAATGCATTGAGGTTCTAGGAGAAGTAGCTGAAAAAAGTTACAGTTATCTTTGACTTGCTGCCTTGGGAATGTACTTTAAGAAAAATAAGTTCAGGCAGAAGATGCTGATTTAAAAGGAGAAATAAAAATGGAAAGAATAAAGAAATTCAGGACCTTGCAATATTGAAAATCAGGTTGCTTCTGGTTCTCTAAATACTGAGTTAACAATGAAAAGATCCTCAGACACAGAAGCCCAATAAAACTAAAACAGAGGGACTCTGTCCCATGGCAAAGATCAGACCGATCTTGAACCAGTTTTTCAAATGTCTTCCATGTAGTTACAGAGGCAGCTGAGCACAAAGAAATGAGAGAACATGGTAACTACACAAAACAGATGCATATGGGACTGACTAGAAGCAAACAGACTCCCATCAAGTATTTTTCTTTCCATAACTACCAACTGTTGCGGAAACTAGATGGTCAAAGAAACCAAACATATAGGCAACAAAAGCCTGTGAATGTTTGAGCTTAAAACAAGCTCTGGCACTCACCCTATGAGGAGGAGGCAAATTTTAAATGCTAGATAACCCTAAAAAGGGCATGCTTCCTAGTACCCATTTTAAAACGTGGTCTAGGTTGAAAATGGAAAAGAAAAAAAAATAAAAATCCCATGACGGACCCAGGGGCCAGGAAGAACAAGGAACAAAGGCATTCCAGAAAACAAAATCAGTGCCCATTCAAATAACATACTGCATGCGGGGGTTAGGAATCTTTATATTTGAGCACTGGGATTTAAGAATTGCCAAGAACTAATAACTGAATTCCACCACTGAGCAATAGGTGTGTTTGGGGGTGGTGTGCGGGAGACAAGGCATATAGTTAACTGGCCTTAGTTCACTGATGCTAAGATCCCATGGGAAGTCACATCTAAACCTGTACAAACTGTACAGTATCTGGAGGTCCTACATTTGGGGCTGGTTGCAGTGAAGGTATGGGACTCTGGAATTTCTCCCTAGGGAAGGAACGATGTTATATGTGTGGGGAGAAGAAAGCAAAGAGCTATTTGGTAATTAGAAGGATGGACTGTGGCACAGACTCCAGGCATGGTAGACTGGGAAATATAATAAAGCATATAGATACGTGGGACAATGACAATGAGTTCTGGCCAACAGGATCTGAAGAGAAGTGATGTAAGCTAGTTCCAAGCTTAGACCTTAAAATCCTTCTGAGATGTCTATCCCTCTTTCCCTTAACATGATCTTTAGAAGACTCATATTCCAGATGGTGTAACTATAAGACTGTGGAAAACACCTGATGCATATCAGTCTATGATGTCAACTAAGAAACAGACCTTTGTTTTGTTAAGCCACTGAGGTCTGGGGTTTGTTACTATCTATCCTATTCTAGTAAGTATACAAATGAGCATTCTTCAGGTCCACACAGGGGAAGTTTCTTAAAGGGTCAATGGCATAGAAACAGAACCATAGTGGCAAAAAACAAAATGAAACAAACAAACAAACAAAAACCCAGAACTAGGCAAAATGCCATAGAATCATTGTGGTCCTCTAAAGAGCCTCACCCTTCTTTCCCTTTGAACAGCAATGGCAAAAAAAAAAAAAAAAAAAAAAAAGTGATAAATAAATATGTCAATGGAAGATTAAATAAATTACCCAACTAGTGAAACCAGTTAAGATAATTCTTATTTTGGGACTACCCAAACCCTGACACACACACACACCGTTATTATACACAAAATACAGAAGAAATACCCTGTTTCTTAAAGCTAAGTTTCAACCAAAGGGTTAGTTAATTTTGGTGGTTCACCCTTAAGTTCCCTTCTGTTGCAGACAAGTATGGATTACTGTGACGATGTCATTTGATTGATGCAAGAACCAACAGAGTTCTGTTTTTTAAAATTATAGAACTTAGAGATTGATGGTAGTTCATTATCTAAGACTAGAAAAAGAACAAGAACATAATCTGCATTTTGCTATGCTTAAATAATAACCTTGCAAAACCAGTAAAAATACCAACTGATAACTAACTAATCCTTTAATGCTTTAAAGACCCAATTTTAAATTAGGATAATAGCCTACATAGTTACGTCACAAAACTTAAAGTACACATTAACAGATTTTGAATTCACAGATGGACTGGTTAAGGTCAAACTGCCATAAGAAATGACAGTTTGGAATTAATAACAGAGGAATTCAGTCGCTGTTACTATGCTCAAGTGTCTGCTCAGGCTAGTGCCCTAAGTCCTTAACCCTACATGAAAACAGGGGAACCAGTGAAAAACTTGGTATCTTCAATTCACTTCAGGACTACAAAGGTCATCAAGTTTTACAGCCGGCTTCAAAAGAAATATGCTCACCTCCCATTTTCAACTATAGCTGCTGCCTCACAGTATTTCTTCTTCTTTTTTTTTAAATAAGAATATACAAATCAGGTACTTAAAATGACAATGAGAAGAAAGGAGCACTTTAATGATCACTTAGGGACATAAAGGAGAGAGAAAACTAATAAAAGAAAAATCAGACATATTAAGACTTACTGGGAATATCCTGGGCTTCCTTTCAACAACACCATATGGTTTTGTCTGCAATAAAAGTAATGTTCTATTAATTATGGTTTGAGAGTTTCTTCTAAAATAAAATACAATATATCCCAAGTTTTTAACTTAAGCTCCAAACTTTCACCAAATTCAACTCATACATTTAACTGTTCACTCAAGATTTTTACTTGGCTCTCTCTACTACTCATCTCAAACTTAATCAGGTCCAACTTATAACATCCCCTCAGCCCCAGATGGTTCCATATTGTAGCAAATGGCACTTTTTTCTCTTAGTTAACAAAGACCAAAAACCTTGATTCCTCAGCAGATCCCTTTGGTTCTGTCTTGAGATTTTATCATGAATCCAACTTTCTCACCACCTAGTACTACTACCCTTGTTCAAGCCTCTGGCATTTTTGTTTTACCTGTATTAGTGTCCGCCACCCACCCATGCCTTCTTACTCTATTATCCACAACAGCAGAAGTGACTTTTTTTTTTTTAAAGGTTTTATTTATTTATTTGAGAGAAAGAGAGAACAAGCACGAGAGGGGGAAGGTCAGAGTGAGGAGCAGACACTGCCCCGCCCCCCTCACCGCATCACTGAGCAGGGAGCTGGATGCAGGACTCCATCCCCAGACTCCACGATCATGTCCTGAGCTGAAGGCACTTGCTCAACCAACTGAGCCACCTCAGCTGGATCACTCCTCTGCTCAAAGTTTCATAACTCGTAAAGCAAAGGCCAAAGTTCTTGCTGTGATCTCTAAAGCCCTATACAATTCAGCCCTTGGCCACCTCTCTGATCTCTTTCTCTTTCTGTATTGTAGCCACAGTGTTCCTTTACTATTAGTCTAATCAGTTGGGCCTGCTTATGCCTCATATGTAATGAGTCCTCTACCTGAAATGCTCTTCTAGGTATCTGCTTGATCTGTATCATCATTTTATTTATGTGTCTCTTCAAACAGCACTTCCCCAGAGAGACCTAGTCTTTTACCCTGTTTCGTTTTCCTTCCATAGATTATCATTTCCTGTAACATCATTATATGTCTCTTTATTTATTACCAGTCTCCAAGACTAAAATACACACTTCATGAGGGCAGAGACTCAATCTGCTTTGCTTACTTCTATATCCCTGTGTTAGAACAGTGCTTTGCACACAAGAGGTGCTAAAAATGTTTGTTACATAAATGTATTTATTAAGCATATACATATGCACAAGGTACCACATGAATAAAATTTTATTAAAATATGACTGGCATAATGTAAGACTCAAACTGGAGCCAAAAGCAGGAGATAAAGTCAGAATACAATGTAAATACATTAAACTGTCTCTTAAGTACTGGGGCCAGTAACAAGAAGACACTGAAATGTCCTTAGAGAGAACACAAAATTTAATTAGTCAGGAAAGGTGTTAGCTGAAGCAAACTGGCTGCAATAGTAATGAGGATGCAGACCGGGATGCCTGGATGGCTCAGTAGGTTAAGCTACTACCTTAGTGGCACTAAGCAGTGGCACCGCGCAGGTCATGATCCCAGGGTCTTGGGATTGAGTCCCGCATCAGGCTCCTTACTTGGCAGGGAGCCTGCTTCTCTCTCTGCCTCTGCCTGCCACTCTGCCTGCTTGTGCATGTGCTCACTTGCGCATGCTCTCTCTCTCTCTCTGACAAATAAATAAAATCTTAAAAAAAAAAAAAAAAAAGAGGATGCAGACCTACCTGAATCCAGAGAAAAAACAAGGTAAGGAAGAGGCCTTGGAACCTCTACTGACACAAAACCTTTAATTACATCCATCTGTGGCTTAGCAAAAAATCATCTGGAAGTATGACTCCCTCAGATAAGCAACTATATTAAAATCTTGAATTGTCAAACCAGTAACTGCAGCTTATTGAATCTGCCTAGAAAAATTCAGTTAAATACAGATATAACAAAGATTAAGACTACAGAATAAATAAATAAATGTCAAATTTAGTTAAGTTCTTAAAACACAGGTATAATCCATATATTCTGTTATTTAGAGCATTTGTAATGTTTAAGGTAATCAATCTGGCTATGAGAGGTTCTAAGAGATTAGTTTTAGGGTTCTGGTTACAAAGCATAATTGATTTAGGTTTGTGACTATAAGTTTAAAAAGATTTTGCTTCTTAGGGTTATTAATTTGCCCTATAAATACTTAAAAATAAAAATTAACATGTAAATATAAAATGTATAAATGCAGCTTAAAACATAAAAGAATATGATTATGTTTGTAAGTGGAATTGTTTTAGGAGAGTTCAACCTGAAATAACCCAAAGACAATAAGAACAAAGGAGATCGTTCATATTTTACTAGATGTTTAAGTAGTTTAAAAGAATTTTAAAACTGAATATAAAGAATTAGGAAAAAAAGGAGATTTCTAAATTTGAAACTAACAAAATGAATTTTAATTTATATTCCAGGTAACTGTGAACAGTTCTTCTGCACGTAAAAACCAGTCTTGGATGTTAAAAAATACTTGCAGACAGAAAGTAGAAACATATTTTTCTCTAGAGTCTTGCATGTTAAGAGAGTAAAAAATAACAGACATGATGATATGAAATGGCCTGTGGACTTGCAGGTGGATATAAATATAAAATTTTGTTTAAGCCCATCAATAAGAGAAACAAACTATATTCTAACCCTTAGACATATAAATTGTTAGCCTCTTTTAACGGTTTTGGGAAAATTTTCTGGTGGTTTATGAAGTGAAAACACTGAACTACAATTCTAATTCCTACTAGCCTCCACTAATTTCATGTTTTTAACACATAAGACAGGCCATGTCCACTTGGACATCCCCAAAACGTATTAACAACACATGCTACTACACAAATTTACCCCATTGCAAAACCCTATTTATAACTTCCAAGGCTAGAAATTTTAGAGTCATAAGTACTTTTGGTTTCATCCCCAACTTGAGCTATGACTTCCTTAAATAATGTCTTCTGGCTTCAATTTTCCTTTCCATTTCTGCCATCTTCACCCTAACAAGATTCTCATCAACTAACATCTACAGTACAGTAGCCTGGAGCTGATTTACCTGATGTCAGTACTTTCCTCCCTCCAATTACCCTTATTATATGAATTTTTTAACGTTTTCCTAAATATACTACTTTCATCAACTCACTCACCTACTGAAAAATGGATCCCATTGTCTACCAGATAAGCATCAACCTTCTCTGCCTAGCCTTCAAGATCTTCCATTAAATGGTCCTAGCCCATTGAGCCAACAGACATGCTATTCTAGACACTTCCTCAGTCTTGGGTAGATATGATATGCACATTACTGACTCCTTATCTTTCCTCCTAGCTGGAATAACTTTTCTCCTCCATACTCTTACCCACATCATACCCATCTTCCAACTTTCTACAAACTCCAGGAATTTTATCTTGCCTATTCTTTCCAGAGCAATAAAGGAAGATGACATACTAGGCACTCTGTAATATAATATACTGATGAACGAACATAATCTGCTTAGTGAAGAACAAGAATGATGTCAGCAATCAGAATTTTAAAAGGAGTTCTGGATCCTTTCAGTGGAGAATTGGATAAGACCAGGCTGCTAGATATGCTAATTACCATACAGTGGCACTGCTCCCAGGCCTGTCAGTGGTCAGACCTAGACTATCCACATTTACACCTATAAAGAATTCTATATCAGTACATATTAAAAACCATATGTTCATACCAAATTCCAATTCCATTCCAGTACCACAGGGTTCTCCAGTCCATGTGGAATTCCCTTTTCTGACAATGAGAATTCTCAGTCTGTTATCATCAATACATGTACTTATTTGATCAATCTTCCTATATGTAAACAATCTCCTGTCACTACCATCCCACACCAGTATAAATAACCTCACCTCATTCAGGTCCTGATAACTTCTGTAATGTAGACTGCCACCTTCACCACTGCCCCAAACCACCCTTCTTGAAGATGTTCTCCTCCCCTTCCTCAGGTTCCAATATCCTACCCCAGGTTACTACCATTGCTGCTCTCCAAACAGGTTTATTCACCAACCCCAACCTCACCCCAAGTTCCCCCTCTACCTGAGACCTAATATCCTCACTGGGTACCAGAATGCCCTCTTCAATCTGTTTGGGTCATGACATTCCATGCCAGGCAGCCACCACTGCTCTCCTTTTTATACCATTCCCTGAAACACACTCCTTCCTCATAGTGCCTTGAATCCAACGCCTATACCAGACTATCCCTTGGCTTTAAAATATGGCAACTGCCTCAGCTCAATCACCCCATGCGAGATCTTTCCATCACAAAGTTCAAGCTTTTGGACATCCTGGATTCTAAAGAAAGAAAATGGTAAAACATCAGACATAACGAAGGAAAGGGAAATGGGATGATGACAAAGACCTCTAATTTGAATTTATCTTTTATCTTTGCTCCCTTCTTATTTAGAACCCAGAGTTTATGTTAGTATTATTGGGTCAGCTTCATTCTGATTATTTAAACATTGTTTTTATGAGAAAATGCATTTCAAGTTGTAATCAACTAATATAAAGATTAATTTTTTGAAAAACCATACTTACTTAAGTTTCATTAAACCTTTTACTTAACTACTTTATTTAAAGCAGTTCAAAACCAGTTATAAGAGGAAGATTATTTCCACTAAGTAAAGCAGCATAAATTATGCCAGCATAGGAAATAATTCTGTACAATATTAAAAGTAAATTCTGAAAAATACATACTTTAAACATACTTACATTCACATGATATTTAATATAATAATGAATAATCCAGGCAGGTATAAGTACATGAGTAAAAGCAAAGACACTGTGTCGGTACGCCTTATAAATCTGGAGGGAAAAGAAACATACATACAAATATCCCATTTTTTAATGTCTGTGGCAGAAAAAAGCATCAATGGTATAATAATGTCATGATTATTTTAAAATATCTACATGCTACATACTTCCTTATAGTCTGTAACTAACCTCACCCATTCAAATATTTTCATTAAACATAGGACCTGCTAGGGGATACCTACAGACTTCACAGTAAACAAGGCTTAAGACAAGTAACATTTAGCAAAGCTACAGTAAAGTTTTCATAGATAGATATAAATATTGTAAAGACTTCTAAAAACATCCTTATTATAGGTTTACTAAAGATAAACATAACATAAGTAATGAAAGAATAATTTTAATCAACTTAAAGTAATCAAACCTACAGAATTTTTCAGGTATAGTCAACCCCCTAATTTATCAATTTCGGATACCCACAATCAATGTCACTTGCACCATTCTAGGTGTAAGGCAGATGACCTTGAGCACACCAAAGCTTGAAAAAGAATGTTTTACATACTGGGATAGGGGTGTACCAAGGTCTGTTTGAGATGCTTTCAGGCACACTATTTTAAAAGAGAAAGGCAAAATAAAACTGAAAACGGAACTTTTTCCGTGGCAGCCAATTTGACTGAAACACATCTATCTTTCCAGGGATAAACTAGATTCCAGGTGTTATAGTACATATGATTATGGAAGAAAAACTAACTCAAAGTAAGGAAAAACAGACTAAAATATTTACTTCCTTACATCATTGGCTGATGGCTGGGTCAACTTTCAACCAGCAGCTGCTAAAAACAAGTAATGTCAAGGATACAAAAGGTGAGAAGAGGGTTGAAACCCTCTTTAGGGTTTACCACCCTAAATAAGTGTCTAAGAACACTTGCTCAGAAAAATTTGCACAAGACTTGGCATTACAGTAAGAAAGTAGATACACTTGGATCTCGGTGGGAACTCCTTCAATTCCTAGCTCTGTGACCACGGATAACTCACTCAGTTTTTGTAGGTCTCATTAAAATAAGGATTAGGAGTAGTTCTACCTTACAGAAGGAAAGAATTAAAGTAACACATGTCAAACCTTCAGCAAAATGCAGGACAGAAAGTACGTAAGTGTTACTTCATAGTATCATTAGCCAATGTCATACTTATTGAAAACAATTCTGAGATACAGTGTTCATCATTAAAATTGATGTAATTTAAAGACCTCAAGAAAATGTCCAGAAACCCTGAAAATAAAGATAGCTCTGAAATGAGTGGTTTTCTTCAGTGCAAAGTCCAGAAACGGCACTTTTAAATTAAACTGTGTTAAAAGAACATAGTGGTAGTTCAGAAAGGTGGCTCTTGAATATAACTCATTAAGCATACCAATTAAGACCCTATCTTTCATGGTGATCACATGGGGCTGCACGACCAATTAGGGGCTCCCCCTGTCTTCTGGTAGTTGGGTGTACTGTCATTCCCTATAACCTCAACCTTGAAAAGCAGACAGGTGTCCTTAAACACTAAAATCACAGAATTTTCACTCAAGGGAATCCTTCTGTCAGTCTGTAAAACCTAAGCAAAGACTGGCCCCCCTTTTCATCATATCTGACAGCAAAAGGGAATGACTCTCCCAAAGCCATACTTGCTCCTGAACTCCAGAGCTCTCTTGGGACAAGAGAGCGTCCATGCTAAATGTAAATCTCCGTTGAATCCGCTTCTCCCCCAAGGAACTACCGGGACTTGCGGGCCTAGGGATGTCAGTCCTTGGTGCGGCTACAACGAGCGGGCGTCCAGCAGCAGGCCGGAGGTCGCGACGCGGTGTGTGCATCAGAGGGAAGGAAGCCCATCATCACTCACCACGTTCTTCCAGGAGGTTTGTTCCCGAAACAACGTATTCCAGAATCTCTCCATAGGCGGCATCCGCTGCGAGGGCAGCACCGGCTCCCGGGAGCTCAGCTCCTGGTCTTTTAGCCATCGCCTTCTCAGCTGTTGGAGCTGCTGCAGCCGCAGTTTCTCGTCCGGCGTGTACCCCGACATGTCGCCACGGGTACCAAGGTAGGCCACGGAGCGCCCCTGACCAGGGTCTTGTCACTTAGTCGCGCTCTCCGCTTCCGAGGCGACCTTGCGAGGACGCCTGGGAGCGGCGCGCGGTTATGACGTCATTCCGGTCCTGCCTCCGCACCGCCCGCGATTTCTGCGGAGCCGCTGGGTTTGCGCGTTCTTCCTCCGCCCCGACGAGCCGGGGGTAGGTGGGGGGCGCGTTTTAGTAGAGGGAGAAGAGGGAAAAGTGACGGAAAGAACAAAAGAGGAGAGGTCTGAGGGCCCGAGTGGTGTACTGGGACCTGGGAGGAAAGGATACGTGATCCCAAGACCGTGATGTCCAAATGCAAATTCTTCACCTCCCTCTCCCACCTCGGTACTCTGCTTCGAAGCCATGACCTAGAGAGCGTGGGGAACGTTTACTTCCCGGTTTAAAACCCAGCGGTATCAGTGACTGATGAAGTGACCTCGGGCAGTCTCTGTTCCTTCATCTGTACTGCGGAGGCTAAAGGAGTAGCTAAATATCTCACAGAATTGGACACATTCATGCTTTGACCCAGCAATCCCGCATCGAGGACTCTATCCAAAAGATAAAATGTTAAAAATGTGAAAAGAATGTGCGTGAATATTCACTGCAGCACCATTTACAATAAAACACTGGAAATTAGCCCCCAAATCCTCAATAGTGGCCTGGCTGAATAAATTATGGTGCAGTGCTCTGTATTACAACTATGGAATGATCTCTAGGATATATTGTTAAGTGTAAAACTAAGTGGAGAGAAGTGCATATAGTATCTACCTTTTATCCAAAAAGAGAAGAGTGGTATTAATATGACATATATATATATACATGTTTGCTTAGATTTTTTAAAAATAAAAGAAAGAAAACTATTGCTTTGATTTAAGACTTTACCAATTGGGGGAGAAAGGGAATAGGATAGGGAAACAGGGAAAGAAGCCAGGTGTCTGGATATATTCTATGTAACAGAATTTACTCTAGAACCAGCTAAACATATTATTATAAAGCAAAATTAAATTTACACAATTTCCTCTAAAAATCAAAAGTAAGAACACATGAATCTAACTGATCTGCTAGGCGGCATAACCAACCCCCGGCCAAACATACCATTTCAAGTAAATTTAATACATCAAATTATTGTACATCTATATAGAATGACAAAGGAACTGTCAAAACAATCTTAAACTGTTTTAGGTAATTATATTGTCGGTAGTGGTATTATTCATCTGACACTGAAAATAAACATTTATGCTGGATTTTTTGCAATGGGGGAAAGGAGATACAAATGGTAAACTGTATGAGTTTAGAGTTAACTCTAAAATCCTGAACTTGAATTGAAAGACTCAGTAACTGAGCAATTACTTAGTAATTTCAATTACTGAGTAATTCAGTAATTGAAAAACTCCTGATGTATTTTATCTTTAAATATATTTATCATTTTATCTTAGCTCTGCCCATTGAAATGGCCTACAAACAATGGCCAATCCAGTAACTACGAACATCTCTAGCTCCCAGATTGTGACTTAAATATCATTTTCTATTAAAAGGAGTCAAGACTCCTGGGAACAGCGGTTCTCAAACATTTTGCTTCTCAAATTTCTTTAAACTCAAAAGCTATTGAGGACCCCAAAGAGCTTTTGTGTATATGGGTTATACCTATTGATGTTTACTACATTATACATTAAAATAAATTTTAAAATAACAAAATATCCATTAACAAAAATTATTTAATGAGAAGAGCGCCATCCTTTTACATTTTTGTTAATCTCTTTAACGTCTGGCCTAATAAATGACAGCATAATTTTTAAAACCTCTTCTACATTCAGTCATAATATCATACACCTGGTAGCCCTTGGGAAACTATATACATTTGTGAGAGACTGAAAATTAAGAAGGGAAAGTAGCATCTTAGTATTAGTATGAAAATCATTTTGGCCTCACAGACCCCATAAAAGCATCACAGGGACTCTCAGGGATTCCCCCATAACACTCTGAGAACCATTGCCATAGAGAAATCGCTAATTCCAGGTCTGAATTAATACATGTAAAAGAAACCAGGAACATCTTGCCTAAGCAGAAAGTAGGGAAATTTCTAAAGACAGGTTCATGTTGGGGCGCCTGGGTGGCTCAGTGGGTTAAGTCGCTGCCTTCGGCTCAGGTCATGATCTCGGAGTCCTGGGATCGAGTCCCACATCGGGCTCTCTGCTCAGCGGAGAGCCTGCTTCCCTCTCTCTCTGCCTGCCTCTCCATCTACTTGTGATTTCTGTCAAATAAATAAATAAAATCTTTAAAAAAAAAAAAAAAAAGAAGGTTCATGTCAAAAGGATTCAGGAGCCAACTTAAACAGACTTCCTCTGGTCAAAGATAAAAGAATTTAAGTGTCAATAAGTATAATGACTACAGTGGAATGAAAAATATCAAAATAGATGCACATGGGGCATCTGGGTGGCTCAGTTGGTTGACAGTCTTCCTTCTGCTGGGGTGGTGATCTCAACCCAGGATCAAGCCCTGCATCTGGATCCATGCTTGGTGGGGAGTCTGCTTTTCTCTCTTCCTCTCCCCCTCCCCACCGCTCATGCACTCTCTCACATAAATAAATAAAATCTTAAAAAAAAAAAATAGATCCACGTAAATGAGTTCATAATGAGTTAAAAAAACAACTCATTGGTCATTTGGAATGGTGTTAGGGAAGCAACTCATTATTTTGAAAACTGTTAAGTGAAGAGAAAAAAATCAAGCATTTTTCTGGCATCTGTCTATAAGTTGCATCTTGGAGTAACAAAATAGTTGGTGAAGGAAAATTTAATCAAAGAAGCATAAAAGCCTAGTAAAAGAAGAAGGGATTGCAGAGGCAAAACGTCACTGTTCAGCAACCATTAGCTTGTTAATTAATGAATACGGTGATCATCAAAAGCTGCTGAAGTCTCGGTGGTTAGAGCATGGGCCTCTTAATCTTGGGGTCCTGAGTACAAATTCCACATTTGGACATGGAGACTACTTACCAAGCCGCTCCCCACCCCCACCAAAAAGCTGCTTCTGTCCCAAAGAGAGCATGTGCGCCTCCTGGTGGAAGACTGCTTCACTGCTTGAGAAGTAGGCTTGCCAAACAAAAAATCGAACTGAATCTTATCAAGTTTCTAGATTGAACTACTCATTTTAACGAAATAATACAGGGACAGACTCCTCTAACTCCTAAACAACATCAAAATGATACATTAAGAAAAACCCGTTTGTCTAAACTGTAGAAAAGTGACTGTTTCTTGAACAAAAATATATTGAAGGGAAAGACAAAATGAGAGAGGGAGAGTAAGAGAACCTACAGATAAAAGAGATGATAACTCAACAGTAAGAAAATGAACACGCAGTGTACCAAATGAGCCAAAGACATTAACGGACAGCTCACTAAAGCAGATAAACAGGGGTGCCTGGGTGGCTCAATCAGATAAGCATCTGCCTTCAGCTCAGGTTATGATCTCAGGGTCCTGATGGAGCCCTGGGTCAGGGTCCCCACTCAGTGGGTGTTTGTTTCTCCCTCTGCCTCTCCCCCTGCTCATGCTGTCTCTCAAATAAATAAATAAATCTTTAAAAAAAGAAGATATACAGATGGCCACTAAGCATATGAAAACATGCTCCACATCGTATGTCATCAAAGAAATTGAAAAATTAGAACAATGAGATACCATTATACAACTATTAGAAGGTCCAAAATCTGGGATCCTGACAACACCAAATGCTGGTGAGAATGTGGAGCAACAGACACTCTCATACACTGTTAATGGGAATGCAAAACATTAGTCACTTTGGAAGACTGTGGCAGTTTCTGACAAATCTAAGCATACTCTTACTATATGATCCAGCAGTCACATTTCTTGGTATTTAAGGAAAGGAGTTGAAAGCTTATGTCCACACAAAACCCATATACAAATATTTACAGCAGCTTTATTCATAACTGCCCAAATTTGGAAGCAACCAAGATGTCCTTCTGTAGGTAAATAGATAAGCTGTGGTACATCCAGACAACAGAATATTATTCAGCACTAAAAAGAAATGAGATACCAACCAATGAAAAGACATGAAAGAGCTTTAAATGCATATAATTAAGTAAGAAGCCAATCTGAGAAGGCTGAGTACTGTATGACTCACACCATATGACATTCCAGAAAAGCCAAAACTATGAAGGCAGTGAAAAGTTCAGTGGTTGCCAGGTCAGGGGGCAGGGAGTGGTGTATGAATGGGCAGAACACAGAGGGTTTTTAGGGCAATGAAAATATTCTGTGTGATACTGTAATGATGGATATATGTTATTCTACATTTGCCCAGACCTATTGAATGTACAACACCAAGACTGAACTCTAAGGTAAACTATGGACTTTGGGTGCTGTGGTATGTCAATGTAGGCTTATCCTTGGTAAAAATAGATAGATAGATAGATAGATAGATAGATAGATAAAATAAAGCACTATTCTGGTGATGGATATTGATAATGGAGGAAGCTACGAATGTGTGAGAGAGCAGAAAATAGAGATTTTCTTATTAGAGATTTCTTATTAGAGATTTCTTTTCGTTATTCTCAGTACAGCTGTAAACCTAAAACTAAAATAATCAGCTCTTTTTCTTTTTTTTCCTTTTTTAAAAAAAGATTTTATTTATTTATTTTATAGAGATCACAAGTAGGCAGAGAGGCAGGCGGAGTGGGGGGGAAACAGGCTCCCCGCTGAGCAGAAAACCCAATGTGGGGCTCGATCCCAGGACCCTGAGCCAAAGACAGAGGCTTAATCCACTAAGCCACCCAGGTGTCCCAACAATCAGCTCTTTTTAAAATGAGAGACAATGAGGGAAATTTGAACACCACCTTGATCTTTTATGACATTAAGGAATAGTTGTTATTTTTTACATGATGATATTGTGGTTTTATTTTTAAAGAGGAGTTCTTATCTCTCAGAGATATCCTCTGAAATATTTATGGGTGAGAGGGTACAATGCCTGGAATTTACTTCTAAATAACTGGAGAGGGAGGAAAAAGGTTTGGAGGAAATAAGATTAGTAATGAGTTGTATTGTTGGTGTTGTCTAATAAGTAAATGGGGGGATTATACTCCTTTCGTATACTATTTTGTATATGCTTGAAGTTCTTCCAAATAGAACGTTTTTAAAGATGTATACCTTGAAGTAGTAAGAAAACTATGCATTTAAGCTATTAGCAATCCTTATTCTATCTTATAATAGCTACACTTTAGACTAAAATTCTTCATCCTTCTTAGGCTAGAGCTCTCGGCTCTCTTCTGATGAGATGCAAACAACTGACAGTCAGGTGAGAGTAAGTTCGTGAATGCTTACTTATCCCAGGAAGAATATAGATCCTCAATGAGGCATTTGACAACCCACATAAATGTTTCTTTGGTGACTAGAGTTAAAGACATCTAGTAATTTCTTGAACTTGAGACCTACATTCTGACTTATTCTATACTTTCCTGATCTCCTACTACCACTACATTTAAAAAGAAAAAGAAAAATAGAAAATCAATATTGTTTTGGAAAATATATTCTTATACCACTGGCTACTGCCTACCATAATTCTACCCCTTCCCATTTACCTATGGCAATGAAACCCATGAACAAGATGAGTTGAATAAAAATAAAATACAGTGGGGGAGGACATTCAGCTTACCTACCACACCTGGGAAGTGTGGACTCATAAATTCAGATGGTTGGTAGTACCTGAATATCTACTGGATATTCCCACAAGAGGGCACTCTAGCTTGTGGGAAATTTATGAATACCGTACAATTAAATTGAGCTTTATATAAGAGCTCATTAACCAGTCCACAAAACCTGGAAGGAGCTACAACACAGTAGGCAGGGAAAAGGAGCCAGGAGATAAGGTGACAGGGTGTCTTCTGTCAATAAACTCACTTCTTTAAATTAGGATCTAACAAGGGTCTAATAATTACAGGTTTTTTAAAAAATTTATTTTTTATTTATTTTCAGCATAACAGTATTCATTATTTTTGCACCACACCCAGTGCTCCATGCAATCTGTGCCCTCTATAATACTCACCACCTGGTACCCCAACCTCCCACCTCCCGCCCCTTCAAAACCCTCAGATTGTTTTTCAGAGTCCATAGTCTCTCATGATTCACCTCCCCTTCCAATTTCCCCCAACTCCCTTCTCCTCTCTAACTCCCCATGTCCTCCATGTTATTTGTTATGCTCCACAAATAAGTGAAACCATATGATAATTGACTCTCTCTGCTTGACTTATTTCACTCAGCATAATCTCCTCCAGTCCCGTCCATGTTGCTACAAAAGTTGGGTATTCATCCTTTCTGATGGAGGCATAATACTCCATAGTGTATATGGACCACATCTTCCTTATCCATTCGTTCGTTGAAGGGCATCTTTTTTTTTTTTTTTTAAAAGATTTTATTTATTTATTTGACAGACAGAGATCACAAGTAGGCAGAGAGGCAGGCAGAGAGAGAGAGAGGAGGAAGCAGGCTCCTTGCCAAGCAGAGAGCCCGATGCGGGGCTCGATCCCAGGACCCTGGGATCATGACCTGAGCCGAAGGCAGAGGCCTCAACCCACTGAGCCACCTAGGCGCCCCCGTTGAAGGGCATCTTGATTCTTTCCACAGTTTGGCGACTGTGGCCATTGCTGCTATAAACATTGGGGTATAGATGGCCCTTCTTTTCACTACATCTGTATCTTTGGGGTAAATACCCAAGAGTGCAATTGCAGGGTCATAGGGAAGTTCTATTTTTAATTTCTTGAGGAATCTTTACAGGTATGTTTTTAAAAGTCAGCTTGGTTTGACCCCTGAAAGAGTATACTAGTCAGAGCAGACATGAGATTGAGGCCATGGATTTCAGATGATGTGGGACAGATAGCTGAACTGAGTGCAGGACCCCATCACCAGACTGAATTTGTAATCAGGAACTGAAATGCAAGTTCCATCAAAATTCCCTTTCAAACTTCCAGTCAGAAATGTGAAAGCCTTTGTGCTTCATTTTAAGCACTTATTTAAGCATATTTAATTTCTCTATAAATTCCTTTATCTTTTAGTAGGTTTCTTTCATCTTGTTCTTTTGCTTTAAAAAAATTCTATCACTGTACTATACAAGGCATCATTATTTCCAAGGGGGTGAATGGAAAAAGGATACTTGCTCATGTTGATTAGAAGATCCGTAAGAGGGAGCGTTCTACAAATCCCCACTCTGAAATTTTTAAAAAATTAGTGTCTTAGAGGTAGACAGAAACTAATATCATCAACAACTTCATGGCCAATTTCATTACTTACAGAGGTGGACAGTCACATACTCGGTGCCAGAGATGGAGCTTTGAGCTGAATATTAAACTTTCCATCTATGGGACATAGTTGGTATGACTATGACTGTCTTAATATCCTGCAAATAGCAGAGCAGAAGTTGTTTGACTTCTGAAGCATGTAAGTAATCCAATCAAGGTCCATTTGCTCAAGTTTTTACTTCTAGTTGGATTCCTGCACTTTCAGCAGCAAGTGATGCCAAACAAAGAACAACTGATTAAAATCATTAACTCCTCATCATAGAAGGTGTCCTCTAGTTCTCTACAAGAATTTCTAAATTTTATGTTTTTGTTTCAACAATAATTTTAAAAATTTAGTGGGAATATTCTAGGTCAACCACCTAACAACCTAATACCCAAATTTGCATGTGTGTTTACAATTGTGTGGAGCCAAGTGGAGGCCATGTGATGTTTGGTGCAAGATATGAATAAAAATTTCTCAGTCATTCAGAAGTAGGGAAGTGGTGAATGCAGCTACCTCACAGACACAGCAGCTCACAGTAAAGCTTCCATCTTTGGAAGCTTTCCATCCATGTCCAGCAACAGTTGATTCGGTGAGGTGATAAAAAACAGGTAAAATGCCGATGTTTTCATTATGTCTTCTTACTCTTAGAATATTTTGTTTCTGTTGCATTTTGCAGGCTACGATTAAGGAGATCAGCCCAATAAAACAATTAACTGGTTTGAAATTAACATCATTGTTTAAAAGGAAAGATAAAAACAATGTTCAATGATTCAAATATCCTTCTAGCATGTTCAATATCAAGACAATAAACAATGAAGCACAAAACCCCAAAATGCATCTTTCTATTATTTATCACATCGTTGTTTTTGTTTTGTTAGAACATATCCATTATTTGAATTTTTTACTGTTATGTTTTTGTTTGCATATTATTTGTAAATAAACTTCAGTTCCATAGATGAAATAGAATATAGACAATGAATTTATATGTAATTTGTTTTTGTAAATGTTTAAGTAGCTATAATGAAAATAATTTGATATAATTATATATTTTATTAGCAATATACTGTATATCAATAATATATTATATATAATAATATAATAATAATATTTTGTGTATTAAATTCCTTCCAAAATATCATATCAACAAATCTTGGTAATTTGTGTTTACAGCAGGAAACATCCATGCATCCATTCATTCAGCAAACATTTTACTTAGCGTTTTATATATGGCAGACACTAAACTGTGCTGAGAATATCTTGATGAGCAAGACTCAAGGGGACTTACAATCTAATAAAAGAAGGCAGTTATATAGACAAATACGTGTACACGGTGGCTGTGGCAAATGCGTGAGTGAATTCTCCAGCCTTGGGAAAACAAATCTAACTACCTGTCATTCATTCATCCATCAGTGTATTCACCATGTATTAATTCTGAGTACCTACCAGGTGGTAGGCCTTGCCCTCAGCGTCAGGGATACAGAGCTCTGGAAGTTACAGCCCTTGCTTTTAAGGAATCCATTGTTTAGCGTGAGAACCAGATAATTAGTAAATACTTGGAATAAGCAGGAGATAGTAGAGTCATATGTCTGGTACCACGGCTGCACAAAGGAAGGAGTCATCAGCTTCCTGGGTTTGGCTTCAGTGGAGGTTTGAAAGTACAGAACACAACAGAACTGGATCTAGAGAGATGGGACAGTGTCATTGAGCAGATGAGAAGAGGGGGTACTCCAGGAAGAGGACAGACTAATACTTTTCATGATCTCCATGTTTAGATTTAGGAACTCTGTGTTCAGTCAGACCCTCTCTCAGCCTGAAATGCCCAGGAGTGTCCCATGGGGGAAAGTGAGTGATGACGGGTACCAGAAAAAATTGTTTGGGTAGGTCCAGCTTATCTAATTAATCATATTTGATTGGCCTGGGAGCTCCGGATTATAGCTTCAAATTCAAATCCCCGTGATGGTTTCCAAGGTTCTTAGTAACTTCCTTTCATTTTGTCTATGCTGCCTAACTTTATCCTCTTCCTCTACTTCAGTCCTACATTATAGGGCCAATCACCTTTTTACCGCCCCCCCCAACAATATCTCCGTATTCACTAGTCTCTCTTCACCTTCTGCCACCAGTCATGTTTGCCTCCTTCCTCTCTGCCTGTCAACAGTTTAGCTCAAGTCCCACATCCGCTTCAAAACTTTGATCTCCATAGTCTAAAGTTTTCTGCTTCATTTGCCTTCTGTATTAAACCTGTGCCATGTATTGCTTCCACAAATGGCCCAGATGAACAATTTTTTAAAAATCTCACCCTGCCAAGCCTGAATATAACTGGAATACCTATTATATATACCATATCTGCAGAACATCCTGGAGCAGGGTTAGTTGAAAAGTTTAATTAGTATAAAATGACGTACAATAACATTAGTAAATGTCTGCTGGCTAAAGCTGACAAACCCTGTCCCCCAGTTGTCCATACGTAATAACTTCATACCAAGTTCACCATGTCTCAAGCAGTGGGAATCATCTCCATCCAAACTTCATCATCTCCATCCACAGCCCACCTTCCTGACCCCATAAACTCAAACCCTGTCAGGAAGCATTCTGTGGTTCTACGTTCTGCTGTTCTGTAGATGTTTTCAGAATATATGTGAATCCTGGAGAAGAGTCAGAATGCTCACAAATAAATCTGAAGGAAATTTGGACCTTATTGTCTTTCTCTCACATCACCATCTTTCCTTTCTTCCAGTTGTTTCTTCTTTCCTGTGCTAATCAGGGCCGTGAACAAACAATCCTCAAATCTCAATGGCTTAAAGTACTGAAAACATATTTCATGTCCATGTCAGTCTGTGGCAGGTTGTGGGGATTAGGGAACAGGGGAGGGCTCTACACAGGCATCAAAGACCCAGGCTGATAGAGGCTCCCATGGGCTGCCTGGGCAATGATATCCACCGGACAGAGGGTGAGGAGGGGAGATGAAAGAAACATGGAATGTGATGCAGGACATTTTAGGAGCCAGAACTATAAACTATATATCACTATATATATAACTATAAACTATATATCGCTTCCATCCACATTCCATTTGGCAGAACTCAATCACAGGACTCCACCTAACTGAAGGTTGGGCATGGAGATAGAAATGAGATTTAGCTATGTTTCCAGGAAGAGAACAAAATGAGTTTGGTGAAAAAAACCCTCCAGCTTGGTGAACAAACCCTCCATGAGAAATTTATATATATCTTTCCTTAGACGTCTTTTGTCTCCACCCAGGTCAAGAAAACACACTTTGACATCTCATACAATTTCAACAATGTGTTTGATGGGTCATATACAGTCCAGTTACATTTGTAACAAACATCTTGATCCTATATCATACACTGCTTTGTATAATTCTCAAATTGCCTCACCTATATACATTAATTCTTCAATAAGATTTCATGGTGGAGGGGGTGGTAGTGTGAGAGGAAGCAGACTAGAAAGAGCTGTTTTTCATAGGAAGAGGGAAAAAGCAAACAACTTAGAACTTTTAGAAACCTAATTGAGTGTATATTGATAGATTATGATATTATCAATCAGTGTGAGAACTTGAGGGGAAATGTATTTATTTCTGAGCAGACTATTTATATCAGGGACAGGTAATTTGGATTTAGAAGCATTAAAACGGGTATTTTAAAAACTCAAATGTATAGTCTTAAAGGATGCACCCATCATTTCATAGTTAGGGGATGGTGCATATTTCCACTAGATGGCCCTATTTCAAAATATTACAAAGCTGGAGCTGAACAGCTTTCTGATGAATTGCAACTCTCATAACTTTTCAAGTATTTAGGGCACTTCATTATCAATTGTAGCTGGTTTCCTTAAAATACTATTGATGTGGCAAATTTCATCTTTTAGTATGACATGAAACTGTTTTGGTAAAAGAATTCAGCCCCAAATTTTCTTAATAGAGAATATTTTGTACTGAACAGATCATTTAAAATGAACAACCTGGCACTAGTGAAATGACAATCTGTCCTCCAAAGTGCAGAATCAGCAGTGATGCTGGGAGAGTTCACAAAGAAGCACAGGCTATAAATTTCCCTCTCTCCAAGTGGATTTTAAAACCAACACAGATTCTAGTCCTCTTTTTTTTTTCCCCCAGCTCTATTTTGAGACACACATTTCAAAATCCCTAAGGTTATTCTACTATGCTATATGGATTCTGACAACTCCAAATAAGTCAAAACCATCCAATTAAATTACGCTCTGAAACTAAAATTAGATGATTATAATAAAAAGCTGAAAACCCCATATTTAGCAACTAGAGCCTGGTAGTTGCCATCATAAAGCAGCCTGAGATTGCTGATGAGAAAGAATAGAAGACACTAATGTCTCTTTTTCCTATCCATGCATCCATTAATCCTGGCATTCTTTGTGTTAGGTGCTGGGTCTCAATGTAAGAAGGAAGTTCATCTAATCAAAATAAAGAAAGTCACAGAAATAGATTACTCATTCCCTTCCTGCCCTTTTCCAGCTCTCAGTCCCACTGAAAGTAGACCAAGGGTAAGATTTCCTACCACTTCTGCTCTCATCTTCTTTCTAAGCAAGTCGGATCACAGCAACATTGGTTCATTCCCGGAAACAAAGGAAGTCAACACCAGAGCCTTCTTTCTCCACTCCTACCATCCTTCAGGATTCTTCCTATGTTGAAATTAAGACCTCACACTACACTCAATATTACTAAACCATTCTAATACACATCCACAACTGTAGATAAGAAATCAGAGTACTACATTTAAACTAAAATAATTTCCCTCCACTGTTGTGGTCATATGAGTTATAGTCAGTATTAAACTGAAAACATTTCCCATCCTGGTTCTCCCAAATTATGGCAGTCATGTATTTCCTTGTCCATTAAATTCCACAACACAAAAATTGTACATTTGCATGTCCAGAGAGTTATGGGATTAAGTGTGGCAAAGGTAATATGTATATAATGACACCTTTGACTATGATGAAGAAACAGAGACTGGATTTACCTTTGTGCCTCAACAAATAGAAAACCAGAAAAAAGTGTATGAAGTTTTCAGACACTGAACAACAAGTAATGTAAGACTGTGATCCCTGAGAGAAAGGGAAATAAATGAGGTGAGCCCTATAATTGCCCCAGTTTTCTGCCTGGAAGAAATTCCTAGTATAGGAAGTGATACGCAAACAGAGCACACCAGTCTCACTGAGTTGGGAAGACAGAGATTGAAGTTTGAAGAGGCCAAGACAGCTAGACTTTCCTTCTGAGAGGAGAGAGCTAATACAGAGAGCTCTGAAATCTTCACCCGGATAAAGATCTGTGCCTGTGTGAAGGAAAACTACCTGAGGCCACAGAAAGAAGCCCAGGAAAGATGTACAGAAAACAGAGCCTGCAGCTCTCTGAGGGCTTTAAATAGTTCCATTTTCCTACTGACCAGAGTGAAAAGAACTCAAACTACAAAAGACATTAGGTCCTGACCTGAGAAGAGTATTGCCCTCTTGATAATAGAGCTACTCTGGATCTATCCTAACAAAGCTTGAAAGCAAACCTTGAAGCAATCCAACTAATTCCAAGTGACTTAACTACACATTGGAATAAAAGTCCAACACTATGTAAGGCATACAACAAGATGCATCATCAAAAAAGTTAATAACACAATGTTCAGAATTCAATACTAAAAAAATTACCAAGAATGCAAAAGAGCAGGAAAATAAGATCCATAGCCAACCACAGAAAAATCAACCAATCAATACAGTCAAGAGTGATGGAGATAATGAAATTAGGAGACAAAGATGTCTTAAAAAGTTATTGTAAACATGTTCCATATATTAAAGAAGGTAGAGAAAGGCATAAGAATGATTATAAGGGGAAGGAAAGATATAAAAATGATCCAAGGAACTTCTGGGCCATAAGAATACATTATCTGAAATGAAAAATACAATGAATGAGACTAGCAACAGCTTAAACCACAGAATAAGAGATCAGTAAATTTGAGACACAGTGATAGAAGCTGTCCTGAATGAATAGCACAGAGAAAAATACTGAAATAAACAGAGCATCAGTGACCTTAGGGACACTTATCAATATGAGACATCAGAGTTCAGATATACTATAACGTACCACAAATATAAAGACATAAATAGCTTGAAAGTAAAAGAATGGAAAAGGTATGCAAGGAAAAAAACAGTATTTTCAGACAAAGTAAATTTCAGAACAAGGAGTATTACCTGGAACAAAGAGAGACATTTGATAGTGATAAATGTGTGTCTACCTAATAAAAGCTTCAAATACAAGAAGAAAAACTCATAGAAATGAAAGGAAAAATTGATAAATATATAATTATAGCTTGAGACTTCAGCACTTTTTTGTCAGTAGTTGATAGAAACAAGCAGCAAGAATATTAGTAATACATAGGAGATCAAAGAACACTACCAATCAACTTAATGTAATTGGTATTTCTAGAACATGTCACACAATGACACCAAAAGACACGTTCTTTTCAAATGCATGCAGAACATTCACTAAGATAGACTACAGATTTTAAAAAGTCTCAAATTTAATGGAACTAAAATCATTCAAAGTATAATCTCTAACCATGATGGAGTTAAATTGTCTCAATAATAGAAAAAATACTGGAAAATACTCAACAAGTTGTATATTAGGTAGCACATTTCTAAATATCTCATGGGTCAAAAAAGAAATCACAAAAGAATTAGAAAATATTTTCAACTGAAATATAAAACTGAATATAAATATAAATATAAACTGAAATAGAAAACAAAACACATCAAAATTTGTGGAATTCAGTTAAAGCAGTACTCAGAAGAGGATTGTAGTGTTAACATTGAGATACCACCTTACACCAGTTAGAATGGCCAAAGTTAGCAAGACAGTAAATAATAAGTGTTGAAGAGGATGTGGAGAAAGGGGAACCTTCTTACACTGTTGGTGGGAATGCAACCTGGTGCAGCCACTATGGAAAACAGTGTGGAGATTCCTTAAGAAATTAAAAATAGAGCTTCCCTATGACCCTGCAATTGCACTACTGGGTATTTACCCCAAAGATACAGATGTAGTGAAAAGAAGGGCCATCTGTACCCCAATTTTCATAGCAGCAATGGCCACAGTTGCCAAACTGTGGAAAGAGCCAAGATGCCTTCAACAGATGAATGGATAAAGAAAATATGGTCCATATGTACAATGGAATATTATGCCTCCATCAGAAAGGATGAATACTCAACTTTTGTATCAACATGGATGGGACTGGAGGAGTATATGCTGACTGGAGGAGATTATGCTCAATGAAATAAGTCAAGCAGAGAGGTCAATTATTATATGGTTTCACTTACTTGTGGAGCATAAGAAATAACACAGAGGACATTGTGAGAAGGGGAGGAGAAGTGAGTTGGGGGAAATTGGAGGGGGACACAAACCATGAGAGATTGTGAACTCTGAGAAACAAACTGAGGGTTTTGGAGGGGAGGAAGGTGGGGGGTTGGGTGAGCCTGGTGGTGGGTATTAAAGAGGGCACATATTTCACGGAGCACTGGGTGTGATGCATAAACAATGAATCTTAGAACACTGAAAAATAAATTAAATTGAATTAAATTTTAAAAAGAATATAGTGTTAAACCATAATATTTAAGAAAGAGAAAGGCCTTAAATCAATGATCCAAGCTTCCACTTTAAGAAACAAAAAAAGGGGGGGGCACCTGGGTAGCTCAGTCAGTTAAGCATCTGCCTTCCGCTCAGGTCACAATCCCAATGTCCCGGGATCAAGCCCCATGTGGGGCTCCCTGTTCAGTTGGGAGTCTGCTTGTCCCTCTCCCTCGTCCCTCCTCCTTACTCATGATTACTTTCTCTCTCTTTATCTCAAATAAATAAATAAATAAATATTTTTTTTAAAAAAGAAACTAGTAAAAAAGAAGAGCTAATGAAAACTAAAGGAAGCAAAGGGAAAAAAAAATAAATAGCAAAAAACAATGGAAGAGGAAACAGATCATACAGAAAAAGAAATCAATGAAATTAACAATCAGTTTTTTTTTTTTAAGAAAAAATAGTAAATCACAAATTTCAAGCTAGACTGATGGAAAAAAATAAAGAAAGAAGGCATACCGACATCAGTAATGAAAGAAAAGACATCACTACAGAGCCTATAGATATTACAATGAAAATAAGTGTTATGAACAGGGTAACCTGGGTGGCACAGTGGTTAAGTGTTCAACTCGTGATTCTGGTTCAGGTCATGATCTCATGGGATCAAGCCCCATGTCAGGCTCCATGCTCAGTGGGGAGTCTGCCTGAGAGTCTCCCCTCTCCCTCTGCCCTTCTCCCCACTTGCAGGTTCTCTCTCACTCTCTTTCCAAAAAAATACATAAATCTCTCTTTTTAAAAAGATTTTATTTATTTATTCAACAGACAGATCATAAGTAGGCAGAGAGGCAGGCAGAGAGAGAGGGAGAGGCAGGCTCCCTGCTGAGCAGAAAGCCCAATGCGGGGCTCCAGCCCAGCACCCTGGGATCACAACCTGAGCCAAAGGCAGAGGCCTTTCACCCACTGAGCCACCCAGGCGCCCCAAAATACATAAATCTTAAAAAAAATAAAAGAGTATTATGAACAACACCATGCTATAAATTCAAAAACTTAGATGAAATGGACAAATTCCTTACAAGACACATACTCCCCAAACCTATACAATAACAAGTAAATAACATAAGTGGCCCTATTTCTATTAAGGAAATTGAATTTGTAGTTTAAAAACCTCCCCACAGGGACGCCTGGGTGGCTCAGTTGCCTTCGGCTCAGGTCATGATCCCAGCATCCTGGGACTGAGTCCCACATCGGGCTCCTTGCTCAGCAGGGAGCCTGCTTCTCCCTCTGCCTCTGCCTGCCATTCTGTCTGCCTGTGCTCACTCTCTCCCCGCCTCTCTCTGATAAATAAATAAAATCTTTAAAAAAACAAAACAAAACCTCCCCACAGAAAACCTCAGCTCTGTATGACCTCACTGGTGAATTCTATCAAACATGTAAGGAAGACATAATACCATTTCTATACAAACCCTTTCAGAAAATAGCAGCATTTAAAAACTAAAGCAATGAAACTCGACCATTCTCTTACACCGTACACAAAGATAAACTCAAAATGGATAAAAGACCTTAATGTGAGACAGGAATCCATCAGAATCCTAGAGGAGAACATAGACAGTAACCTCTCTGATATCAGCCACAGCAACTTCTTTCAAGATATTTCTCCAAAAGCAAAGAAACAAAAGTGAAAATGAACTTTTGGGACTTCATCAAAATCAAAAGCTTCTGCACAGCAAAGGAAACAGTTAACAAAACAAAGAGGAAACCCACGGAATTGGAGAAGATATTTGCAAATGACAGTACAGACAAAAGGTTGATATCCAGGATCTATAAAGAACTCCTCAAACTCAACACACACAAAACAGACAATCGTATTAAAAAAATGGGCAGAAGACATGAACAGACACTTCTCCAATGAAGACATACAAATGGCTATCAGACACATGAAAAAATGTTCATCATCACTAGTCATCAGGGAGATTCAAAATAAAACCACATTGATATACCACCTTATACT
Organism: Mustela nigripes; assembly: GCF_022355385.1. Taxonomy (NCBI): domain Eukaryota; kingdom Metazoa; phylum Chordata; class Mammalia; order Carnivora; family Mustelidae; genus Mustela; species Mustela nigripes. Next base: position 38,172,919 of record NC_081565.1, on the reverse strand, counting down.
AGTTAGAATGGCCAAAATTAGCAAGACAGGAAACAGCATGTGTTGGAGAGGATGTGGAGAAAGGGGAACCCTCTTACACTGTTGGTGGGAATGCAAGTTCGTGCAGCCACTTTGGAGAACAGTGTGGAGATTCCTTAAGAAATTAAAAATAGAGCTTCCCTATGACCCTGCAATTGCACTACTGGGTATTTATCCCAAAGATACAGACGTAGTGAAAAAAAGGGCCATCTGTACCCCAATGTTTATAGCAGCACTGGCCACAGTCACCAAACTGTGGAAAGAACCAAGATGCCCTTCAACGAATGAATGGATAAGGAAGATGTGGCCATATACACTATGGAGTATTATGCCTCCATCAGAAAGGATGAATACCCAACTTTTGTAGCAACATGGATGGGACTGGAAGAGATTATGCTGAGTGAAATAAGTCAAGCAGAGAGAGTCAATTATCATATGGTTTCACTTATTTGTGGAGCATAACAAATAACATGGAGGACATGGGGAGATGGAGGGGAGAAGGGAGTTGAGGGAAATTGGAAGAGGAGGTGAACCATGAGAGACTATGGACTCTGAAAAACAACCTAAGGGTTTTGAAGGGGTGGGGGGTGGGAGGTTGAGGAGAGCCAGGTGGTGGGTATTATGGAGGGCACAGATTGCATGGAGCACTGGGTGTGGTGCAAAAACAATGAATACTGTTATGTTGAAAAGAAATTAAAAAAAATTTTTTTAAAAGAATGTAAAAAAAAAAAGAGGCTACAAGGAGCTATGAACCCCTCTAAGGCAGTAGCAGGGATATATGTGTGACATATGTATGAGATATTCCAGAAGTAGCATCAGCAAGACTTGCTAATGAACGGAGTGTGAAGACAAGAGAGGCTTTAAGGGGGAATTCAGACCCCTAGAGAATCAGGTAGAAACATGCACACATCCAAAGATTAACATCATTTGTGAACAGCCAGCTAGAGGAATCATAACAGAACCACCAATCTAATTCATGAGATCATCCCATGAAGTTGGGCTATAGGTAGATCACAGTCTGTGATACCATGAGATCTGTTTTGCCTCTGAGAAGTTCTTTGATGCTAAGTCACATATGGTAAAAGCAGCAGTGTTGGATTATAGCCTGTATGACCAGGTGGATGATGGAGCCAGTAACTAAAATAAGGAATACCACCAGCACTGTGCACATCTATAAAATATAAAACACCAGGCACTTGGGTGGCTCAGTTGGTTGAGTGACTGCCTTTGGCTCAGGTCATGATCCTGGACTTCCAGGATCGTGTCCCGCATTGGGCTCCCAGCTGCTTGGGGAGTCTGCCTCTCCCTCTGACCTTCTCCTCTCTCATGCTCTCTCTCACTCATTCTCTCTCAAATAAGTAAATAAAATCTTTTAAAAAAATAAAATAAAATATAAAACACTTTCTAGCAGCTCAAAGAGCCAGTGGCCACTGCACAAGAACATTAGTGCCTTTCAGGTAGATATGGGGAACAATTAAGATTCCAAGAGTAACCAGAGGGGGAAATGCTCCTGGAAGACTTGAATTTATACATGTGGTTGTTTAGGAAAACGGAAGAGTGCCTGTCTTGGGAGAACTTAACCAGAATACTAGCAGACAGGGGGACTCAAAAGAGTGAACTTGAATACTTTTGGTTGGAGACCTTGAACCAATGAGCAAAATAGATATGGCAATTTCTGAATGTTAATGGGGCATGGGAGCAGGATGGCAGAGCAGAGTTACATTAATCTGCATATGTCTTTATATTTAAAGTAGGTTTCTTGGGGCACCTGGGTGTCTCAGTCAGTTAAACATCTGCCATGGGTCTCAGGTCATGATCCCATGATCCTGGGATGGAGCCTTGCGGTCAGGCTCCCTGAGAAGTGGGGAGTCCACTTCTCCCTCCTCTTCTGCTCCTCCCCAACACCACCCACACCAACTCGTGCGCTCTCTCTCAAATAAATAAATAAATAAAATCCTAAAACAATTAAAAAAAAATAAAGTAGGTTTCTTGTTGACAATATACGGTTGTCTTGTTTTTGGGTCCGCCCTGAAAATTTTAGTCTTTTAATTGATAGTATTTAGACCACTGACATTTAGTGATCATTAATCCAGCTGGATGACTATCTACCATATTTGTCACCACTTTCTACTTGTTGGTATTGTTCTTTTTTCCTATTTTTGTCATTTTCTGCATTTTATATGATTCCATTTTCTCTTCTAATTAATTATAATTAATGTCAATTTTACTTTTTTAGTCATTGTCCTAGAGTTTGCAGTATACACTTATAATTTAATCCAAGTCTACCTTCAAATCACGCCATACCACTTCTCAAGTAATGCAAATACCTTGTAGTAATAAAATATTTCTCATTCTTCTGCCTCATCCCATGTATCAGTGGTGTCATTTATTTCACTTATACATAAGCTATAATCATCAAATACTATTGTTATTTTACCTCAATCTGTTATCTTCTAGATAAATTAGGAAGAAAAGAAGTTTTTATATTACCTTACTCATTGCTTCTCTACTGCTCTTCTTACATAGATCTGAGTTTGTGATCGCTACTATTTTGGTTCTCTCTAAAGAACTTCCTTTAATGTTTCTTGAAAGTGAGGTTTACTGAAAATTCCCTCAATTTTTATTTGTCCAAGAAAGTATTTATCCTTCATTTTTGAAGGATAATTTTACAAAATGGAGATTTCTAGGTTTTTGTTTAGTTATTATTTTTTGTTTTGTTTTGTTTTGTTTCCTTTCAATACTTTAAGTATTTCACACCTCTCTCTTCTTACTTGCCTGGTTGATTGAGAAAAATGTGAATATAATTCTTTCTGGATTCTTTCAAGATTTTCTTCTTTATCTGTGATTTGCTGCAATTTCAATGTTATATGTTTAGGTGTAATTTGGTGGGGGGCATAGAGGGGTAGTTATCCTACTTGGTGTTTTTCTGAGTTTCCTGGATCTGTAGTTTTCTGACTGAAATTAATGTGGGGGGAAATTCTCAGTCATTATTACTTCAAATATTGCTTCTGTTCCTTTCTCTCTTTCTTCTTCAGATATTCCCGTTACATGCATGAGAGAGGCAACCCAGGATTGAAGCCTAGTTCTAATGCCAAAGCCCATGATTTTTTCCATGCTAATTTATGAACAGTTAGAAAAAATTATGAACAGTTTACTAGCACACATTTAGCTTTAAGCCATAAATTACTCAACCTGAAAAAGTACAATCCATAAGAATATGGAGTGAGCCTGAGTGAACAAAACCAAACCAGACAATAGTGTATATGGCAAGGGATGGGAATGGACGAGAGAATGCGATTAACTGAGTGTTTAAAATGTATCAGGTTCTGAGGTCCATTTTCACAACATTTTTTTTCTCTTTTACTTCTCCCAATAGCCCTGTGAAGCAAGGACTATTATCTGCATGTTCTCAATGCGGCTATGGAGCACAGGGTGAGTTAATCTGAGGCAAAATTGTCAGCTTTATCAAGTTTGACTTTTACGCTTTGGTTCCCATTTCTCATTCCTCACTCAGCTCCTTTCTGATGCTCTCAAATAGGTGAGGTTTCCTTTGAAATTTGAAAATTTAATCTTTGACAATCTCAGAAGAAAAGCTAATAGAAAAAATTAGGTGATTTAGCCTCACCTCCTGAATGGCCTGATTTTATAGTAAAAAGAAAAAGTGTATGTACGTGTGTGTGTGTTTAAGATGAGTATTTTTCTCTCCTTCCTTCCTTCTCTCCCTCTCTTCTTTCCTTCCCACCTTCCTTTTCTCGTTCTTTTTTCTTCCTTTGGATTTTTGTTTTTGTTTTGTGGATTTTTGTATTTGTTTTGGTTCTTGCTGTGTGGTTTTTAAAAAAGATTTTATTTATTTATTTGACAGACAGAGATCACAAGTAGGCAGAGAGAGAGGAGGAAGCAGGCTCCCCGCTGCGCAGAGAGCCCGATGCGGGGCTCGATCCCAGGACTCTGGGATCATGACCTGAGCCAAAGGCAGAGGCTTTAACCCACTGAGCCACCCAGGCGCCCCTGAAGGCAGGGGCTTTAACCCACTGAGCCACCCAGGCGCCCCTGAAGGCAGGGGCTTTAACCCACTGAGCCACCCAGGTGCCCCGTTTTTGCTGTGTTTTTTAAAATGTCTGCCTTTTGGGGAGCCTGGGTGGCTCAGTTGTTAGGCATCTGCCTTCAGTTCAGGTCATGATCCCAGGGTCCTGGGATTGAGCCCTGCATTGGGCTCCCTGCTCTGAGGGAAGCCTGCTTCTCCCTCTCCCATTCCCCCTGCTTGTGTTCCCTCTCTCTGTGTGTTTTTCTCTGTCAAATAAATAAATAAAATCTTTAAAACAAAAAAATGTCCGCCTTTTGCCTTGCAACTTGAATGACAACTTGGCTTAGTATAGTAACGGGTCCCACTTTCTTTCCTGCAGAAACTTGTAGAAACTGCTCTCCTGTCTTCTGTAGTAGGAGGCCAGTCTGACCTTTACCCCTTGTGGGTAGCTAGCTCTTTCTGATTGGATGCTTCAGGAAAACTTTCTTTATTCCTAAAGGTAAATACCTTAATCAACGTCATTTGCTTTATATTAAATAGTTTCTGAGTATATGGTGTACCCTGTCAATAGCAGACTTCATTCTTTTACCTTCGGGGAAATTTTTCTTCATTATATTTGAGAATAATTTTTATCTTCTATTTTGAGTATGCTATTTCAGGAACAATAATTATCTGCATTTTGTATCATCTATTTATGAACACCTTGTTTGGTCTCATTATTTTAATTTCTTTATAATTTTTTGCTGTGTTCATAGTGATTACTTCAAGTCTTCAATGCCACTAACTTGGTTCTGTCTAGACTGTTCTCTGATTTCTAATTTATTTAAGATCTGTAATAGTATTATTTTGATTCCAATTGGTTTCCTTAGCCCTGCAATTTCTCTTTCATGTCTTTCTGTTGTTTCAGCATTTTGTCTTTGAGTTCGTATGTACTGATAGCCTGTTTTTATTAAGGTTTTGTTTTCTTTTTAGCACTAAGCAATCTGGGGGGATTGCCTTCTTTTTTCTTAATTTTTGTTTTTTCTGGGCTATTTCCTTTGTGTCTGTACCTTCTCTCTCTCTCTCTCTCTCCCTCTTCCTACCCTCACCCCCTCCTCTGTGACACATTTACAAGGTTGACATGCCTTTTATTTTTATTTTGCTTAAACTCCAGTTTGACAGTTCTATGTAAGTCTCCAGTTGCTCTGATCTATAGTAGTTCTTGACCTTCTTAGCTTCCCAGAAACTAGTTATCACCCCTGTGGACAGCAACTTGGAGGCTGGATGTCATTTTCTATTTGCTTTTCTGTATCCTGAAACTTGAGAGTGGTAAGGAGAAGAGCCTCTCTGGAACTGCCTGCAGTCCTTGCTGGGGTCCTGGACTGCTTCCTCTCTTCTGAGTCCCTGCAAATGTCCTTTATGGGGGCCAGCCTTCCCAGCAAGGGCCAGGAATTTCCTAACCCAAGGGCTCTGGTTCATTCCTCCAACGCAGCGGTGATCTTGGAGAATGGCTGGTCCTCAGCCAGGGTCTGCAGTGGTGCAGAAAGTGGCTCCTAGGTTCATCGTTTCCCACTTACTCATCCTTCCGGCCGCTTCTCTTCACCACTTCTCTTCAAATGAAGGTGAATTTGGGATATTGGAACATTCCTCAGGTGTTTTCTGGGAAGCAGATGTGGTAAGCAAGGTTGAGAGCCACTTTTCAATTTTGATTACTGCTGATAATTTTCAGCCTTTTGGAAAGAAACATTTTTGTTCATTTCATTAGGTACTGGGGGAGAAATGTTATTTGATCTGACTTCCTCTATCCCAGACTTTCAGAACAACTTTCAAGCAAGCACTGCTGATTCCAAGCAGGTGGTTCATGGAAAAAAAAACAAAAAACAATAAACAAAAACAAAAAAACCCCAAAAAACCAAAGCATGAAGTTCAGAGTCAAGATAAGAATAAAATTAAGGATGTGTGGAAAACAGAGAGCCTCATTTCATCTTGACTTTTAATATTGAGATGGTTCCTAATTTTATATTTACTTAAATAATATATTCATGCATCCAAGAGCTAAAAAGGGAGTGGGGCAGAACACAAGTTTTTACCTTTCCCAATGTTAAAATATACTGAAGGTAAATAGTTGCAGGTTCAAAATCTCATATATTAAATGTATTTTTAAAAGGAAAACTTAAGCATCCTTATAATTACTCAAGGGTATCAGAGGGGCATTAAAATGTGTCCCAAGAACACAATATCCTTTCCCCAAGATGTCTCTGCAGCTGAGCTGATCATCTCTGACTTTACCATACTTCAGATTTATTTATCTTACAGAGTAAAATGTATTCTTTCATTACTTTTAGAGATTAATTCTGTGTGCTGACTTCAACAAGACTTGATGTTTTCCATTTGTGCTCAGTCACATTTTAAGCAACACCCTGGGAGATAGAGTCAGTGCTGTGTACAGGGATTTCACTGCACAGTTCACATCGAGATCAGCAAAAGGGTGGATAAATCCCTAGGTGCAGTTTTAATTTTGTTGCCAGGAAAACAACAACAACAACGAACAACCAGTGTTCAGAGTCCATTAGGCGTAGCCTCTCTGATGTGCCTCTTCAAAATGCAATAGACAGGAAATAGCACATCTTAGCGCCTGCCCCTCCCTCCCCGCCCCCTCTTGAATCCCAGCTGCCAGCGAAGCTCAGGAGGCTTGGTCTTTGGAGTTCAGTGATCATACTGCCCAGCATTGCAGGTCACCGGCTCCTGAGGGCTGTTTATCTTCTTTTCAGCATTTGGCAGGTGTGCTTTACCAGTATCTTAATTCTCCCTGTGCTTCTTAGATGATTCACAATGATTGCTCCTCATGTCACCTTAACCTATTGAGCAAATTCGCAAGAGTTATTTATTCATTTTAAAGTATAATATGCCTCCTAGTCCCAATGGCTGAAGAGACCACACAGGCCAACAGCCTTTACTGTGGATTTCTTGATATGCTGCATAATGACTACTTAGGTAGAGTTATGGGGTCAAAGTAGCATTCGTTAAGCATCTGTGCTCTGGACTCAGGAATCTAAATCTTGGCTCCACCACCCACCACACAACAGGGCAAGGTACTTACCCTCTTTGAACCCCAGGTTCCTTATCTATAAAATGGGAATAATAATGGTACCAATTGGGAAGATTTTTAAAAAGCTAATGTATGGGGGCATTCTTAGCCCTGTGCAAATGATCTAACTGCTGAAGATGATTATCATCTTACTATTTTATGTAATGAAGACTTCTACCTTCGAGTTTCTACATTTAAAATTTTTATTGAATTGTTTTACCAATGAAAATACAGTGAAGTATTTTTGAAACCAGAGGCTTTTTCAAATTTTATTTATTTATTTATTTTACGATTTTATTTATTTGAGAGAGACAGTGTGTGTATGTGTGTGTGTGTGTGCTTTAGAGAGAGAGAGAGTGAGAGAGCAAGCGCACATGCTGGGGAGAGAGGCAAAGGGAGAGGGAGAAGCAGACTCCCGGCTGAGCAGGGAGCCCAGGTTGCCAAGGAAAATTTCACTTTCAGTGATTTTTTTTTAAGGTTTTATTTATTTATTTGACAGGTAGAGAGTGATCACAAGTAGGCAGGGAGGCAGGCAGAGAGAGAGGGGGAAGCAGGCTCCCTGCTAGGCAGAGAGCCCGATGCGGGGCTCGATCCCAGGACCCTGAGATCATGACCTGAGCTAAAGGCAGAGGCTTAACCCACTGAGCCACCCAGGCGCCCCTGAAAGGATTTTTTTATTCTACCTAGTGGATCGGATAAATTAAGTAGAACATTTGAAATTTCATGACTTTCAAAGTTGAACATACATTCTACTGATATTTATTCTCCCATTTGACAGGTTCATGACTTTTTATTCCTCATGTGTTCATCCTCATAGCATGACTGTCCCTGAATCTGATAACTTTACCTCAAGTGGTGTCTTCTGTTTTCTGATAACCACACTCAGTCCTCTTGAAATATAGTCTTTAATGAATTTGTTCTTTCCATCAGTTCGGCGGCTTCCTCAGTCTACAAAAAAACGAGATAGGTTTCACCAGATGTCCCAGAATGTCTTCTTGATGTAGGCTTCCATAAATCTAAGTGCGTTTTTCATTTGCTGGGTAGCCTGGGAAAATCTAGAATTTGAGGACACACCTGATTATTTACTGGAGAAATTAAGTGGTTAAAAAAAACTCAGAGATGGGAAAGATAAGTCAGGAGAGTAGCAGCAAGCAATGGGAAGAGAAAAACCAAGAGTCGATGATGTTGGACATTTGCATGGCAAATAAGCATGTACAATTAAGGAGGTATGTAGGAGGTGAGCCATGCATGCAGTGATCAGTGTGTATACCTAATGTCTGGAAGGACTGTAAGACCAAATCACACTGTGAGAACAGGTATTACTTATCATTCATTCATCCATTTTCTTCACATGTTCACCAACCAATATGTTTTGATCCCCTTTATTGCCAGGTGTAAGGATGTTCCTCAGGGCCCTGAGTTGGCTTCTGTTCTGCTTGTATATCAAGCGTAGGGGCCATCTCAGCATCTTATAAAAGTATGCTTATGAAAGTATCTTCTTTTCACTTTTTTTATTTGAAAGAGTCTATATCTTCTTGAATATTATGAAAAAAATTAAGATGAGGTCTAAAATTAGCTTCTAATGTCTGTAATAAACATTTCCAGAAGGTACCTACCTTCCAATGTTTCTTGGGCACTTTGTTCCCCTTACTGAATATTCCATGGTACTTTCCAAGTTCACATATGTAGCTACAATATACAACTTGAGACTTAAAAATGAAAAAAAAAATGTTCAATGATCAAAACTGGTTCAGTTATCCAATCTGAATACCAATAACAAAATTAAAAAATGATCAAAGAATTCTGTCCAAAAGAATCCCCTAGCCTCAGACAGCTTTGTGGGTAAGACTTTCAAATGTTCAAAAAGCACATGATTCTCATCCTTTGTAAAAAAAAGATTAAAAAAAAAACATGGAAACTTATTAATTAATTATTAAAAAACTAAAATTACATTGGTACCAACATTTAAAGCAATAGCAACAACTATAAACCAAATTTACATATCAATATAAATGTAAAAATCTTGGGTAAAACACCTACAAATTAAATTTTAAAGTGCAATTAGGGAGTTCCCACCATGTCCAAGTAGGATTTCTCCAAGAAATGGGAAGATTTTTAAAAATTAAGTAGTATACTAATATAACATTTGTACAGACTAAAAATGGCCACAAATTCCTTGACATTTCTCCTTTTGAGAGGAAGGGCCTATTTGGCCTCTTCTTGCATCTTGGATGATCTGTGACTGCTTTGACCAGTTTAGAATGGTGGATGGAACACTATGCCAGCTCTGAGTCCAGTCTTTGACAGGACAGCAGCTCTCATTTTGGTTTCTTGGAGCCCTGAGCCGCTTGTGAGAAGTCTGGCCACCCTGCTACAGGGTCCACATAGAATGGCTCTGAGGCTGCACAGAGAAGGACCAGAGCCCAGCTGAGCACCCTTCCAGCTATCCCCTCAAGACACCAAGCAGATGAGTAAAGCCATCTTGGACCCTGCAAACGACCCAAGGGCTAGCTGCATATCATCAAATGACCCCACTCAACATTATAGGGGAAGAGGAGTCATCTGGCTGAGTCCTACTTAAATTCCTAACCCACAGGGCACCTGGGAAGCTCAGTCGGTTAAGCTAGGCCCTGGAGCCTGCTTAAGATTCTCTCTCACTCTCTCTCTCTGCCCTTCCCCACACCCACTTACTCTCTCTCAAAAAAAAAAAAAAAAAAAAAAAAAATCCTAACCCACAAAATCACAAGATATAATAAAAAAGTTGTTGTTTTATTTTGGGTTGTTCGTCAAACCATTGACTAAACAATGGATAACTGGAATAATTGTCCAACAATATGTGAACTGATGATTCACATAAAAAAGAAAATACCTAATTTATATATATATAAATCTCTAATCTTGCAAGCCCAGCATATAGGAACCCACAATACCATTTTTGGGTGCAGAGTTCATGTGATCTCTTTGAAAGGTATTTTGGTAATATGCATTCAAATATAAAATTTGCAGACCTTTTATCTAGAAACTTCACTGCTAGGCATTCCTTCTAAGGAAATAACCCACTAAGGGCCAATGATCTGTATATAACTATATTTTGTGCAGAGTTATATAAAACAGAGAAAAATTGGTAACAGTCTAAATGCTCATCAGCATAGGACCGGTTAAATAAAATACACACATCTCTCCAATGACATTGTATTCAGGTACCAAAAGGGATGTCTGGAAGATATAAAGCAACGTGGTTATGTTTATCTCTAAGGCCTAGAATTATGGGAGACTTTCACTTTCTGCTTTATACCCTTGCCCCATTATATATTAGTTTTATTAGTGCTCTCTCCCTCTCTCTCTCTCTCAAATGAATAATTAAAAAAAAGCAAAACCTACTCCAGTTATCTAGAGAACTGGACAAGCCTTTCTTATTTGGATTGACTTCCACTTGAACATGTAGCTATGGTAACCACTGAGCATTGCCAGAGAACTCTTATTTGGAGGAGAACTCTTTTATTTTCAAAGCAGCTGCATGTATGTGTCTTCTTATCTGTCTGAATCAACTATTCATTCCATTATTAAACAGAGCTTCTTCTTAAACTGTTTGTATCAGAAGCAGGCTGATACATATTTAAGAGACGTGGAATCTTTCTTTCTCTCTCTCACAAAAATAAACAAATTAAATCTTTAAAAAGGGGGTGGGAGGGTGTGTCTGGGGGGCTCAGTCGGATGAGCATCTGCTTAGGCTCGGGTCATGATCCCAGGGTCCTGGGACAGAGTCCCGCATTGGGCTCTCTGCTCAGCAGGGAGTCTGCTTCTCCCTCTGTCCCTCCCCTCACTTGTGTGCATGCTCTCTCTCTCTCTCTGACCCACTCTCTCACAAAAATAAATAAATAAAATCTCAAAAGAGATGTGGAATACTCAGAATGGAGGGAAAGCAATGCCGATGAAGTTGGGAGCATTGAGGAGTAGATAAGGGACCAGCAGGATGGTAATGGCGCTGCTTCTGGAGAAGACAGTGATCGGTAAGGAAGTCTCCCACTCTTTCGATTTGAAGGAGTTACCAGTCAAGAGCTATTTTCTTTTCTTCATAAAAGTAGAAACATCTTAATTTTTCTTGACACAAGTTTATTGCTAAAATTCATATATATGAAGGAATTAATAGCCCCCTCATACCTCCTGTTTGTAATCCCATACCCCTAGAGATAAATGCTGTTACCAGTTTATTCTGTGCACTTACAGATATTTTATGGATATATAGTTTACACACACACACATACGTGATATGTATGTATGTGTGCATGGGTGTAGATATTTAATTTTTAAACACAAGTGGGGTCTCTCTCAGTTAGGATTAGATTTGACTACATATAACAGAGACTCTTAAAAATACAATGTAAACAAAATAAATGTTCACTTCTCTCTCACAAGAAAAACAAAACAAAACAAAAAAACAGGAGGTAGGTAGTCCAGGGCTGATTGGTGGCTTCATAGTCATGAGGAAGCTGTCGCCTTCCATTTTCTCATTCTAGAATCCCTACAGTATGGTCCTTGTCTTCCTGGTACAAGATGGTCCAAACTTCAAATATTACATTCCAAGCAGCAGAGGTGAGGAATAAAGATACAACTGTCCTTTTTAAGGAAACTTCTGATTATACCTCATTGACCAGAAATTAGTCATAGCCCCATCTTTGCAAGGGAGACAGGGAATATAATCGTTCAGCTGAGTGACATTGTGCCTAGCCAAACAAAAGGGTCCCTTGATTTGAAGAAGTCGAAGGTTATTTCACAGGGAACTGACATTCTCTCCCAATGTCATACTATTTTAATGTTCTATAACCTGCATTTTCTTTTTCTTTCTTTTTTTTTTAAAGATTTTATTTACCTATTTGACAGAGAAAGACACACAGAGAGAGGGAACACCAGCAGAGGGAGCGGGAGAGGGAGAAGCAAGCTTCCTGCGGAGCAGGGAGCCCGATGCAGGGCTCAATCCTAGGACCCTAGGATCATGACCTGAGACAAAGGCAGACGCTCAACAACTGAACCACCCAGGTGCCCCTATGACCTGCATTTTCTGCTTAATATATTTTTAAGAGCTGCACTCTATTACATTCTATTACATAACATTCTATTACATAACAATTACATGACTATTCTCAGTTGTTATAGTTGTTCTTCTTTTAACTAAATCCTTATCAAAGGGTCTCTGAGTTGTTTTATTTCTTTTTTTCCTCCCAGAAAGATATTTTCTACTCCTTGTATGGGAAAAACATTAAAGACAATTTCCATGATACCATTAACTTATGGGCTTATACCTCTCTAAACATTTCTAACTTTGCACTCAATTCAGTGCAATGTGCACTTACTAGAAGCCACTTTCCTTTCCTGTACTTTATATATAATGTTCCTCGAGGCTCAGATCAGAGCCCCTTTTTATCAATTCCTATGGCTTCAAATCTCTGTTAGTGGGGCCTATTGAGTACATAATCTTTAGCCCACTTCTAGGAATTTGTCCTACAGATACACCTTCAAATGTTAAAAGATATATATTCATGAATTCCCATTAAAGCATTATTGGTAGTAGCAGCAAAAACAGCCACAAAGGCAGAAAAAAATCCTGGTTTTCATTAGATGAGTCAAATAAATTCTGCTACATTTATGTAATGGGATACAATGCAACCATTAAAAACCGCTGATCTATAGGTACTACTATGCAAATTTATCCAAGACTTCTTAGTGGAGGTAAAAATAAGATGCAAAGCAATATGCATAACATTATCATATTTGTGTTAAAAAATAAACCAAAAAAAGTATACAAACACATTCTGTAAAACTTGACCTTCATATTGTGAGTGGGTCTAAAAAAACCTCAGTGGCCCAAGATACGAGTTTCCATTACCACGAGGTTAATGAAATGACCCCACCTGGAGTTAGGGTCCAGTTTGGAAACCCAAATTCTACCTAGTCCTAACTGCAGTTTGGTGTTACCTGGTGGCAGTAATCCACTCCAGTTGAAATATTCCTAGGTGCAGCTTCTAGAAAAGCAGTAGAGCTTCCAGAAATCCTATGATTAATTGGTTCCATTTTGCCTAAAGGGATTGGGCCCAGAAGATAATGAAGCTATGGAAGCCCACTTTTTTGCCTCCCCATTTCCTGAGTAGGGCAGCCTGTCGACTTCCTTTCCTTCCCACCCACCCTATCTTGCCTTCCCACGGAAAGCCTGGGCGGAGATAGAACAAGACCTCAATTCATTGTATCAGAATCTAAGCTCCCCCAGGGCCCACTCTGCCTGTTGCATCGCATATGCTTACATTTATAAGTTCTGCTTTACATTAGTATGACTTTTTAAAAGTAAAATTAATAGACCTGGAAGGAACTGCTGAACTGGAGGAAATAGTGGTTATGAACAGATAAGCTATGGTTGAAACCACTTGATTAATAGTATTTATTTATTTATTTTTAAAGATGTTATTTATTTATTTGCGAGAGAGAGAAAGAGAAGCACACTTCCCGCTAAGCAGGGAGCCCCGATGCAGGGCTCGATCCAAGACCATGAGAACTTGACCTGAGCACCTCTGATTAATAGTATTTAAAACACACACACGAGCGCACACACACACACAGGATGCCTATCAAAGTGCTGATGCTAGAGGTGGGGTCGCCCCAAGGGGGTAAAGAAGAGATTGACAAAAAGCTTCCCACAGTCTTAATTGGAAAATCTCCAGCTTCTCTGATGACAAGTGACACAGAAAGGACATCAACTGACCTTACCAAAAAACTAAAGGGAGCATTTGCTGATTCAAAGACCCTCATCCAAAGATGATCCAGGTCCCCAAACTTGTCACTTAATATCTCCACTTACCACTGGATACCAAGAACCTGAATGATTTGGGGGAGTTAGGAGTTTGTTGTTGTTGTTGTTGTTGTTGTTTTGTTTTTTTAAGATTTTATGTATTTATTTGACACAGAGAGAGAGAGAGCGTGCCACAAGCAGGGCAAGCTGCAGAGGGAGAGGAAAAAGCAGGCTCTCTGATGAGCAGTGGCCCAACTTGGGGCTTGATCCCAGGACTCTGGGATCATGACCTGAGCCAAAGGCAGATGCTTAACCGACTGAGCCACTCAGGTACCCCAGGAATTAAGAGTCTTACCGTGATTCCTGCATATCTAGAAGACCAAAAGCTGGCAATGCTACATGTGGAAGGCATCCCAGTGGATCACAGTGAGGTCACCTTCATACCACCACTTCAGGTGAAAGCAACAGGCTGCCCACTCTGTTTCTGTGGTTACCAGACCAGAATGACTGAATGGGTGATAGAATGTGTTAGTAGCAGAGTGTATTTCAAGGACTCAGTGATCACGGACAGGAGATATGGTATAACTCAAATGTTTATTGAAAATCGAAATCCATGGCTGAGTGGCTTTGTGTCTTAAGCCTTTTTTTTTTCATATTTCTTATATTTGAAGAAATAATATTTGCACTTTTTCTCAATTCCTTTTCCTTTTGTTCTCTTTTGCTTAACAATCATATTAAGAATTATTTCTCTTTTTCCTTGTTTCCCTTAGGAAATTAACAATAGTTGTTTTAAATCAAAAGACATAGAGATCATTTTCTAAAAATCATGTGTTAGCATAGTTAATCATGGAAATATTATTTAGGCAAGGCAGTTATTTATTTATTTTTTTAAAGGTAATTAGTTTATATATGCCATACAAAGGGGAATTCATAGAGAATTCATTTGGGGATTCTTCTGTTATTCTCAGCAATCTTATTTCTCAGAATTTTTCTTTATTGCAAAATTCTATTTAAAATATGTTGTCCATTAGAGTGGCATTATTAATCCAAAATAGAACTTAATCTCTCTAAAACACTCATGGGTTACAAATATTCACATATAAGTCATGTTTTATTTCTATATAGGGGAATAAATGATTTTTTAAATTTGTTTACTCAATTCAATGTAAAGATGTATCAAAAACTACACTGGCTTTATGATATATAAATTTGAGCACTTTCAGATTATTCTTCAAATATCTTGGCTGACTGATGTATGCAAAATGCAAGTAATTTCTGTTTTAAATTTACATGTGACTTTTTTATGCTTAGTCATATATAAGACACATGTTATTAATAAGAGCAACAGCAATAAAGGAAAAAAACATGAATTGTATTGAGATAAAAACTAAAGCTATTTTTCAAGAGAGAAAACTTACTGAATACAAAACATTATCCCAAATGATTCAAAGTCACCACTTAGCATCAATAAAACTGATTTGAGTTTATCTTTGTGTACGGTGTAAGAGAATGGTCGAGTTTCATTCTTCTACATATAGCTGTCCAGTTTTCCCAGCACCATTTATTGAAGAGACTGTCTTTTTTCCTCTGTATATTTTTTCCTGTTTTGTTGAAGATTAATTGGCCATAGAGTTGAGGGTCCATATCTGGGCTCTCTACTCTGTTCCACTGGCCTATGTGTCTGTTTTTATGCCAGTACCATGCTGTTTTGGTGACCACAGCTTTGTAATAAAGCTTGAAATCAGGTAACGTGATGCCTCCAGTTTTATTTTTGTTTTTTTTAGCATTTCCTTAGTGATTCAGGGTCTCTTCTGATTCCATACAAATTTCTGGATTATTTGCTCCAGCTCTTTGAAGAATACTGGTGGAATTTTGATCGGAATGGCATTAAAAGTATAGATTGCTCTAGGCAGTATAGACATTTTAACAATGTTTATTCTTCCGATCCAAGAGCCCAAGATGCCCTTCAACGAACGAATGGATAAGGAAAATGTGGTCCATATACACTACGGAGTATTATGCCTCCATTAGAAAGGATGAATACCCAACTTTTGTAGCAACATGGACGGGACTAAAAGAGTGAAATAAGTCAAGCAGAGAGAGTCAATTATCATATGGCTTCACTTATTTGTGGAGCATAACAAATAGCATGGAGGACATGGGGAGTTAGAGAGGAGAAGGGAGTTGGGGGAAATTGGAAGGGGAGGTGAATCATGAGAGACTATGGACTCTGAAAAACAGTCCGAGGGTTTTGAAGGGGCAGGGCGTGGGAGGTCAGGGTACCAGGTGGTGGGTATTATAGAGGGCACAGATTGCATGGAGCACTGGGTGTGGTGAAAAAATAATGAAGACTGTTATGCTGAAAATAGATAAATTTAATAAAAAAAAAACTGATTTGACTGTCCATACACAATCTCCAAACATTGTTAGATGTTTCATTCCTGCTTATTCCCACTGATAATTTAAAAAAAAAAAATCAATGTTGATACCCAAAACTAAACAAAACAAAATCAAATCAAAACCATCAAAGCACAAGACAAAAGAAGGGCTAGTATTCTGGGGAGAGGGAGGATAAAAACAAAATATAGGTAACAACAGACTAACAAAGAAAACTTAACTGTGTATCTTTAATACCATTAATAGAGTTTCTGTTTAATGACAACCTGAAATAGCAAATCCATGAAACTCAAACAATAGAATCTTTCCCCTCAAGCAAAAGGAAGTAAACACAGGAAACCTCTTCCTTCTGGGCAAAACAGATACTGAAACAGCTGTTAGTCAGGATGTGGAGAAAGGAGCGTGCGCTGGTGGATAGGTGGTTTGGATCTACACATGTGCTTCTAACTCTCCTGAATTCTGATACTTCACTTCCACCCCCAACAACCCTTCCTTTATGTAGACTATGGGAGAGCTACCATTACTCATGGAAATGAACCAAATCCTCTCAGTATACTAGAACAGAAAAGATAGCTGCTCCTCACTCTTTCAGAGCATCTGTACATAAAAAATCCACTCCTTACAGGGAAAATAGAAATGAAAAGAAAAAATAAATTCACTAGGAAGCAAAGTATACAAAGACCAATATATATCTTTGAAATTTATAATTAACAATGGATTTTTGTTCTGGGATATATATCCCATTAATCTAAATAATTTGGCATAGAATCTAGGACATAGCAGCCATTCAGTAAATATTTGCTGAGTGCGTGAATGAGTAAAAATATATCACAAAGCCAATATTCTTAAACTGAGGACAGCAAGGTTATTGTTTCTCCTCCAACGAATTAAGTACACCTCCTGCCACAGCAATTCTAGTTTGCATTCAGTACACTTGAGGACATCAGGAACTAAAGTTATTATCTCAAAAAGAAATCAAATCTGTACACAAAGCAAATGTGTACCTACCGCGTACGAGCGTCTGCACTTGGCAATTCTGGGTCACTACAAGAAGTGTAAAACAAGGGCTATGGGAAACACTGGCCAAATCAGTGAGGCAGCTAAGCCTACAGCAAATGCCCTTCCTGTGAAAACATCCTTGGCTGTCTGTCTGTCTCACAGGCTGTCTGTCTGTGACCCCAGCCACAGGCGACAGCAGGAACATCTGAAGGAGCAGGAAGTCAGATGAGGTACCAAGGGAGCCAAATGGAAGGGACAAATGTAAGCCACAGGGCTTCCTGCCCTGCCCTGAATTAAAAAGGTTTATCATCCTCTGGTTCTCAAGAGCTCTTCTGTTTCATCAGCTATCCACAGAGGTGACTGAAATGTCACACCAGTTCTGAAAGGGTCAACATAATTTTTTAAAAAAGTGATTCTCCTTGCAAATACCATGGACCAGTAATCCATTATGTGTTTATAGCAACTTGTTCATTCACCGATGGATAAATAATTCTAATTTTTGCCAATTGTGAAAAAGCCATTATAAATATTTGTGAACAGGTTTTTGTGTGGCTATATACCTTATTTTCTCATGGGTAAATATCTAGAAGTGGGATTTCTGGGTCATATGTGTATGTGTATGTTTAACTTTTTAATAACTGCCAAACTCTTTTCTTTTTTTTACCTCTCACCCCTATAACTGCCAAACTGTTTTTCCAAGTGTCTATACATTTTGAATTCACACCAGTGATGCATGTGAGTTCCAATTGCCCTGTATCCTCACTAGCACTTTATGCTATCAGTTACTTTAAAATTTTTTTTTCTGATGGGAAGTGTGTTGCGGTGGTTTTCATTGCCATATCCCTGGTAACTAATGATGTTGAGCATCTTCTCATATGCTAAGTGGAGAGGTGGTTTGGAACCACAATATTTGCCATTTGTTCTGAATATTTGTTTACCTTATAATATTTGACTGTTTGCTAGACAAATTAAAATTATATTTAGTGAGAATTTGAAACCCAGCATGATGTTAGATCTTTTTTCTTTACAATATACCTTAATACTTTAGCTGTCTGGGACCAAGCTTTGAGGGTTTTTTGGTTGTTTGTTTGTTTTGTGAGGTTTTTGTTTGTTTGTTTTTGTTTTGTTTTGTTTCAGGTTTTTTTTTTTTTTTTTTTTTTTTTTTTTTTGCAGGCTGGAAGAAAATCCAGACCACCAGACCCCAGGCTTGTAGCCTTTTGAGTGTCTCAAGAGGAAGAGATATGGGGCGCCTGGGTGGCTCAGTGGGTTAAAGCCTCTGCCTTCGGCTCTGGTCATGATCACAGGGTCCTGGGATCGAGCCCCACATTGGGCTCTCTGCTCAGGAGAGAGCCTGCTTCCTCCTCTCTCTCTCTGCCTGCCTCTCTGCCTACTTGTGATCTCTGTCTGTCAAATAAATAAATAAGGTCTTTAAAAAAAAAAAAGGAAGAGATATTACATTAGGGCCTCTGTCTTTGAAGGGGATGAATGCCAATCCTGAAACCTTCATGCAACTGAGTCCTCAAAACCTTAACTCTGGGTCTCAGCTGCTTTCAGTGGGTTGTCAAAAAGCCTCAGAATCAAATTTCAGTCCTTGGATTCCAGGATATAGTGTGGGTCATTTCCCAAGACCTCAGTGAAGCTCTGCTTTTCAGTTTCCTTTTGACTATCAGTAAATCCTCCTTTGGTTCACCTTTTTGAACTATAATCATTTCCTTGTTTTAATTTCTTACTATCTCATTAGGTCTCCAATGCATGCAAGAATGTGTGTCTGTGTGTGTATGTGTGTATTTCAGCTTTTTCAATTGTCTTGAATGGGAGGTACAGATGGAATCCTCTAGTCTATCAGCCCTTGAATCTGAAATGAGAGGTGGTTGTTCTAGGAAATTTTTGGTGTAGCTGGAATAGAGTGTGTACAAGGAGAACAGGGGGCATGAGATTAAAAATGTGGAGTCAGAGAGGTAGCTGGTCATAATGTCAGGTCATACTGTTTTTGATTTTACTCTGAATGATTAGCAATCAAATGTTTTGAGGAAAAGTGTGACTTGATCTTACCTGCAAGTTAAATAGATCATTTGGCCTCTATGTTGAGAATAGATTGTGGTGGGGAAGGGTTAGGGAAAGGGGAAGGAAAACAGGGTCCCATTAGAAAGTTATTGAAATAATTCAGGTGAGGAGGTGAGGCATGATGAAAACTGGGACCAAGAAAATAGCAATGGTGGTGGTGAAACGCGTTGAGATTTTTTATACACAGTATTTTGCAGGTAAAACTAATAGGATTTACTGATGCATATAGGGTACAGAGGAAGACATGAAATAAGGTATTTGCCTGGGCAACTGGAAAGACAGAGCTCATTTCCTGAGATGTAGAAGACTATTCAGGAGAGGTTTGTCAGTGGGGCAACTGATGATGTTGTTGTAGAATCAGGAGTTTGATTGGGGACAGGGTAAGTTTGAGATCCTATTAGATATTTGAGTGAAAGAGTGAGTGGATGGTTGGCCATGAGCTTGTAATTTAGGAAAGAGGTTGGGCTAGAAACGTAAGTTTGGGAATTGTGGGTGTGTAGATGCTTTCAAAGCTAAGAGACTGGGGATGGTGTTACCTACAGAGTAAATAAAGAATTTAAAAGTTTTTAGCCTAAACCCGTAAGTTTCCTAACACTTAGCAGTCAGTACATAAAAAGGACCTGACCAGCCAGTGGAATAGAAGGAAAACCAAGAGATATTGATGTCTCAAGCCAAATGAAAGTTTCAAGAAGGAAGCATGATCAACAGTTCTGGGAGGTGCAAATAAAGCCATGGATTAAATAGTATTCAGGTCATTGGTGACCTGGACAGGGGCTATTTCAGTAAATGAGATTGATAAAAGGAAAATGATCCTTCTATTTCTTCAAAAATAGCTTTTATCAAGTTTAACACAAAAGGTGAAGCTTATTGCACCAACATGAGATTTACTAATTTTTCTCTGAGCAGTTAATGTGAGTTACATTGATAAGCCAATTACTCAAAGAGGTTTTACTTAATCTGGATAATCTCATCATTACTTAAAGTAGGGCTTTTAATACCTTAGAAAGATATACCTTTAATTAAGAAGGAAAAGGCAAAGTTTAGAAGAGTAAATCCAAAAAATAAATTGGATTTGACAATACTAGCTTTAGAAAGACATCTGTTCTTTGAGCAAAACCCAAGAAAAACAATTCTAGTAGGACCCTCAAGGCAGCAGGAACTTGCAGGCTGTCATCTCCACAGATAGAAGTGCTTCCCCATCCCTCCCATGAAAAACACTCAGTGGTCTGTGCCTTTATTTATCTGAAGCGTTATTTCTTTGGCCTCATAAATAGATTTGTGTACTCCAATTTCTGAATTTTTTTTTATTTTCATATTCTCAAATTCCTCTTATTTATCTAATATTCTCATATTTTGTGATATGGGAACAGGTGGGTATTACATAATTTTTGAGCTCTTATAAAAAATAAAAGTAACGTTCAGAATCTTTAAAGAACACAAACAAGCTTTCATGTCTACAATTTCTCAAACATTTTCTTGAATAAAAAAATAATAAAACATCGAGTACTACAATTATTTCTAAATTCTGTATACCACTATAATTAGTTCTTTCAGATTTTGGTTTAAACGTAACTTTCTTTTCCCCAATACATTAGAGAATGTATTTATTCTCTAAATTTCCATACAGAATAAGAAATTAAATATCCCTTCATCATAAATAGTTCCCGATTATCTTTCATTTAAAATTTTTGTTTCAATCAAATATTAGATATGTTTAAGCTATTTAAGATATTTAAAATTGGGAATGGTTCCTTTTTTTTTTTTAAGATTTTATTTATTTATTTGACAGACAGAGATCACAGGTAGGCAGAGAGGCAGGCAGAGAGAGAGGAAGGGAAGCAGGCTCCCTGCTAAGCAGAGAGCCTGATGCGGGGCTCAATCCGAAGACCCTGGGATCATGACCTGAGCCGAAGGCAGAGGCTTTAACCCACTGAGCCACCCAGGTGCCCCACATTTTTTTTAAGGTTTTATTTATTTATTTGAGAGAAAGGGTGAGTGAGAGAGCAAACATGAGAAGGGAGAAGGTCAGAGGGAGAAGCAGACTCCCCACAGAGCAGGGAGCCCAATGGGGGGATCAACCCAGGCCTCCGGGATCATGACCCAAGCTGAAGGCAGTGGCTTAACCAACTGAACCACCCATGGGCCCCTGGGAATGGTCCCTTTTTAAAGCCCATTTTGATACCTTTATGGACATAGGAAGTCTTTTAGTTTGAAGAAAAATAAGGCACACTGATAGCATGATCTCAGTGTCCTGGAATCGAGCCCCTCGTCGGACTCTCTGCTCATCAGGGAGCCTGCTTCTCCCTCTCTCTGCCTGCTGCTCTGCCTACTTGTGATATCTCTCTCTCTGTCAAATAAATAAATAAAATCTTTTAAAAAATTACTATTGATCACCATCATCATCATCATTAGAACAGGACAATCTCCAAAGTCAAGTAGCTCAAAAGAAAAAAAAACTAGAGTAAGTATGATCATTGCCAAAGGTTAGAATTCGATTTCACAAGGGAGATATCTATATTATATCTCTCTCTCTATATATATATTATATATATATTATTATATATATTATGGTTACAATATAAGAGTATTTAAGAATGATAACGTTGGGGGCACCTGGGTGGCTCAGTGGGTTATGCCTCTGCCTTCAGCTCAGGTCATGATCTCAGGGTCCTGAGAGCAAGTCCCACATTGGGCTCTCTGCTCAGCAGGGAGCCTGCTTCCTTCTCTGTCTCTCTCTGCCAACCTCTCTGTCTACTTGTGATCTCTCTCTGTCAAACAAATAAATACAATCTTTAAAAAAAAAAAAAAAGAATGAGGGGGCGCCTGGGTGGTTCAGTGGGTTAAGCCGCTGCCTTCGGCTCGGGTCATGATCCCGGGGTCCTGGAATCGAGTCCCGCATCGGGCTCTCAGCTTGAGGCGGGGAGCATGCTTCCCCCTCTCTCTCTCTGCCTGCCTCTCTGCCTGCTTGTGATCTCTCTGTGTCAAATAAATAAATAAGAATATTAAAAAAAAAAAGAATGATAACGTTGGAGACCATCACACTTGGGTTTAAATTCCACATCTTCTACTAAATAATTTCATAACCTTGAAGTCTGCCACTCAATCTTTCTCAACCTCATTCCTCATCTATAAATGGGGGTAAGAATACCTGCCTCGCAGGATTATTGTGACGATTTTACAAGATAGTATATGAAAAGCACTTAATACAGGGCCAAGACTTGGGTAGGTGCTGAATAAAAAATTACTATTGAGGGGCGCCTGGGTGGCTCAATGGGTTAAGCTTTTGCCATCAGCTCTCAGTGTCCTGGAATCGAGCCCCTCGTCGGACTCTGCTCATCAGGGAGCCTGCTTCTCCCTCTCTCTGCCTGCTGCTCTGCCTACTTGTGATCTCTCTCTCTCTCTGTCAAATAAATAAATAAAATCTTTTAAAAAATTACTATTGATCACCATCATCATCATCATTAGAACAGGACAATCTCCAAAGTCAAGTAGCTCAAAAGAAAAAAAAACTAGAGTAAGTATGATCATTGCCAAAGGTTAGAATTTGATTTCACAAGGGAGATATCTATATTATATATATCTCTCTCTATATATATATTATATATATATTATTATATATATTATTATTGTTATGTTATTATTGTTAATAAAACACACTAAAGGAGAGAGGTCAGGATGATTCATCGCATTCCCTGTGCTAGATTCCAAGTGTTTATATATATATATATATCTCAAGTTAGCCTGACAACAACCCCAGAAGGGAGCTAGTATATGCCTACCTAATGGATGAGAAAATGGAAACTCAGGGGGGTGAAGTGATTTGGTCAAGACTATACTGTATAAGACTATACAGTTAATTTGCAGAATCACCACTCTACTCCAATTTGTTTGACTCCAAAGCCCTGTTTCAACTAAACTTCCAAAGTAGAGTCACTTTGGGGAGTATTTCAGCTGGACCACTCACCCTCATCCAGACTACATCTGAATTGAGCACAGTCTTGATCAACTCTCAAATTTTATTCTCTCTCTCATCCATAATCTAATCACACTAAAGGAACCCCAGAATTAAGAAAGTTAATAACAACACCTGCTGCCTGCATATAGCCTAACTCTCCTGGCTCGAATCTGCCAACTCTTCTCTGCATGGAGTTGGAATATTTCACTACCCTGGATAGTGCCCTTCTCCATACTGAGCGAATTTGATGGAGCTGGACCAGAACTGGCTATACTTCCCGTGGTCCTAGGAATGCCGTGATGATAATTACCAGACAACTTTGGGTTGAAGAAGTTGCTTGACTCAGCAAGGCTGGCATTTCCTCCTACACGATTCTTTCCAGTTTGTTGGCAATGGTATCCAGGAGAAGCTGGAGAATTCTGATAACAGCTTGCTGGTTGGATTCCAGGAGAATAGCTCAGATTCTGCTGAAGACTCATCAGAAAGTGGAGAAATCCTGACAAAGGAAGTTAATGATAGCCCCTTTGGAAACTTTGACTACCTCTACAGATGCCTTCACAACTATTTAAAGCACCATCTTGGAGCTAACTGAGACAACAGAAAATGAAACAAACCCCATGAATGGAAATTAACAATCAGGCTGTGACCCACTTAAGTAGGTGTTGTGCTGGCTTGCCAAAGGCCTGCCAGAGAGCATACATACCCTGGGTTAATGGCTTGATGCCTTCCCATTCATCACTTTTAGATGGAAATTACAATTGTCTCCTAATTACCTTGCAGAACTGTGTCCTCTTCTTTCTTTACCTCCGTTCTTGCTAGCTTTTCCTAATTGTTTAACTACTTCACAGAACACAACAAGCAAAGAACTAGGAAAGGTGATGGGCTCAAACAATTGTGGATATTGACATGTTGCTATATTTACCATACAATATAGAAGACATGAATCTTGAGTGAAGACACTGTGTATTTGTGTAAGCTGTGGGCAATACTGGGCACACTCAGAGTGATTCATAAATGTTCTTTAAAGGCCTTTCAAGCTCAGGACACAATCAACACAAGTTATACTTCCTTTGCTGTTTAATCTATGCTCTTATCCAGCACTGTCCGATAGAAACAAAATGTGAGTGACTTCTGTCATTTTAGTTTCTAATAGCCATCTTTAAAAAATTAAAAGAAGCAGGTGAAACTAATATTAATAATATATTTAAACCCAATGTATCTAAAATGTAATTTTAACATGTAATCAATACAAAAATTTATTAATGACATCGATCATTCTTTTTTGGAGGGTACCAAGGCTTCAGAATCTAGTGTGGGTTTTTTTGGTTTTTGTTTGTTTGTTTGTTTTTTTAAGATTTATTTATTTATTTGAGAGAGAGACAGCATGAGGGGCAGGGTCAAAGGGAGAAGAAGAGAGAATCTGAAACAGACCCTGCACCAAACATGCAGGCTGATGTGGGGCTTGATCTCAAGACTCTGAGACTGAAGCCAAGAGTCAGGGGCTTAACCCACTGCACCATCCAGGTATCCTTGGAATCTAGTATATATTTTACACATACAGCTCCTTTCAATTCTACCTAGCCACACTTCAAGTGTTCATTAGCCTGACGTAGTTAATGGTGACCTCATTGGACAGTATAACTCCAAAGAAGTTGGAAGAATAAACACATAAGGAAGTAGTATAAGTTCTCCAGAGGAAAGTAAACACAGAAGGTTTAAGGTCTCCTTGTTGCATAGGGTGCCTGGGTGGCTCAGTCAGTTGGACAGCTACCTTTGGCTTGGGTCATGGTCTCAGGGTCCTGGGATTGACCCCCACATCAGACTCCTTGCTCAGCGGGGACCCTGCTTTTCCCCTGCCTGCCACTCCCCCTTCCTTCTGCCTGCTCTCTCCCTCTCTCACTGTCTGTGTCAAATTAAAAGAAAAAAATCTTAAAAACAAACTTTGGTCCCTAGGAGGGTGTGTTGGGAGTCAACAGGAATTAACCCACACCATTTGGTTTAATTTTGAAGGAAGTAGGGGCTGAAAGGAAAAGATGTCCAAGTTGTGAAATGTCTTAAAGGCACAGAGCTTTACAAGCTAAGAGCTTCCTGCCAAGAAAAGGAGAGTTTAAATGAGCCCGTGAGAGTGATGAGAAGCGTTAGGATGGGGAAGAGAAGGATCTATTACTTCTGAGACCCTTTCTAACTAGAGGTTTTATGATTCCATATTTCCTGTAACTTTGTTAATGAGTACTTTTGAAGTGTTTCTTACAAATGTTTGTTCTTTTTAAATAATTTAGCTATTCAATATAAAATGTCTATGCTACAAATTCAAGGAATGAAAATTTTAACTGCTGATCCCACCCTAAACAGAGGAACATGGTTCCAAGTTTCTGGGGTTCACATAAAAGAAGGTTCTAACTTATTTGTAGGTACTTTGAATAGTTGCCTAAAACACCGACTGGAATCTGAGAGACCCTGGTCCTAGTTCAGCTCTCTTAGTTTACAGAAATGGCAACTTTGGATGAGTCTCTTAAACTCTCTATGTATCATCTACATGATGGAAACAATGGTATCTATCACCCAAGCTTAGTGAAAATCTACCTAGATAATATGCAAAGCTCCAATAAAATTCTCCATAAATGGGTAGTGATTATGCCTTGTTACTTTACAGTTTTGATTATTCACATATAGCTGTTCCCATCTAGTAAAATCTTTGGAATGGTTTCTTCCTGTTGGTGGAAATTTTCCTTAGAGCAATAGCCAAATAAGTGGCTATGTAAAATAGTATTTCTTTTAATTCCAAAGGGCTCCTTTCCAAAACAGCCACTTAGGAACAAGAGCCACTGAAAAGTGATTCATGTCCTCTCATTGGCCCGTGGCAGGACCTGGCTTGTGTAGCAGCATCAGACTTAACTGCAAAGAACCAGGACCAGACACATCCTTTGCCAGGGGGGTCCCAGCAGAGTTCTTGCAGACTGTTCTATGGAGTGCTGTGGCTCAAATTCAATTCTAAGCTCTAGTTCTAGGACTAAAAGCCTAAAGGAGAAAAACAAAGAAACAAAACAAAACCCCTAAACAGCCTCAAAGTCCTCTAACAACAAGAAACCTATGGCTATTGCTCTAGTAGGGCCAACGGGTCATGAGAGGCATTTCCATTTTGTAGCTTTCTTACTAACCAAAAACACAGGAGAGGTTTCCAAATAAATGTACATTCGTGAAGAATAAGTCACAGCAGGGTGTGTGGATGGGAAGCAGCACAAAATTTATTAGCCATCTCTGTTAAGTACCATGCATTTAGAGGTCTCGTCCGAAAACGGTACCTGCTTATAGGACTCCCTTTCTTGTAAGTCACAGCTTTACATCACTGGCTTATTCTGGAGACAATATTGCTCATTCCCAAGGATTGCTTAGCATTTCTAAAATATCACACTGATTAGAGTACTTTGATTAGCTCTATTGTTCAGGGTTGTGGATCTGGATCCTTGACTGATAGGTCCCACCCAAGGAACTGATAGGCCACAGCCAAGAAATTTATTGACTTGTTTCTAACAAAATAGATAACTTCAAGGTCGAGAGCCTAATTTTGAGCCACACAGACTAACCATCAGAACTTTAGCCCTACTAGTTACTAGTTTGTGACCTTGACAGATTATTCTCTAAGTCTCAGTTTCTTCTTCTATCCACTATGGATAAAAAGATAGCTACTTCATTAGGATTGTTATTAGGGTCAAATAGAAAGCCCATCAAGTGCTTAACATAGTGCCTGGCATGCGGAAATATTTCAATAAATGTTGGCTGTTTTCCTATATAAGACTGGTGGGAATTGGGGCACCTGGGTGGCTCAGTGGGTTGAAACCTCTGTCTTCTGCTCAGGTCATGATCCTGGGGTGTTGGGATCGAGGCCTGCATCGGGATCTCTGCTGAGTGGGAACCCTGCTTAATGCCCATCACCCAACTACCACATCCCCCCATCCATCACCCATTCCCCAACCCTCAGTTTATTTCCCAGGGTCAAGAGTCTCTCTCGCTCTTTGGTTTCTTCCCATTCAGTTTTCCCTCTCTTCCCTTATAATCCTCTGTGCTATTTCTTATATTCCACATATGAGAGAAACCCTACAATAATTGTCTTTCTCTGATTGACTTATTTTGCTCAGCATAAACCCTCCAGTTCCATCCATGTCGTGTTAATGGTAAATATCCATCCTTTCTGATGACTGAGAAATATTTCGTGTGTGTGTATATATATATACATCTTCATCCGTTCTTCTGTCAATGGACATCTCCGCTCTAAAAACAGGGAAAGCTTCATGGATTTGCGTGTCATTCTTGTGCAGGGGCCATGTTATCTTTCCAGTTTTAGTGTATGTGCTGCTGAAGAGAGCACAAAGAGCAAGTATCTTTATTCTCATCACAGACATTCCAGAAAATCAGTAACTCATTTTCTGTGAGACCTCCCCAAGGCTCGATGAAAATTAGACAACTATATGTGTTCTTTCAGTGCTGTTGCCTGGGCTATGAAAAGTGGGAAAATTTAGTTTATTGCTATCTTCAGTGCCTGGCCCAGGTTGGCTTTCTAGAAATAATCAAGAACGAATGAATGAAAGATCTAGCCTAAAGCATAACTGTGGCCCTTCATCAGTATCACAGAGATAATATTTTAAAAATATCTTCCATTATTTCCTTGGTAATTTTTTTATTAATCCAGGAGTTATTTCTTTCCCACGCATCCCAACTGCTTTAAAGATAAGCCAAGAAGAGTGCTGTCCTAGGGAAGGAGGTTAGCAGCAATGCAAACAAATGTCTTTTCTTTCAATTTTTGAAAATCAGAAAAAGTTTTATAAAGTAACATTTTATTTTATTTTTTATTATACTATAACTAATATAAAGTGTTATATTGGTTTCAGGTATACAATATAATGATTCAACCATTCTACACATGTCTTCCTGCTCATCAAGGTAAGTGTATCTTAATCCCCTTTATCTCCTTCACCATCCCCCCACTCACTCATCTCTCCTCTGGTAACCACCGATTTGTTCTCTGCATTTAAGAGTCTGGTTTTGGGGACTCCTGGGTGGCTCAGTCGGTTAAGCATTTGCCTTCAGCTCAGATCATGATCCCAGGGTCCTGGGATCCAGTCCCACATCAGGCTCCTTGCTCAGCAGGGAGCCTGCTTCTTCGTCTGCCTGCTGCTCTCCCTGCTTGTGCTCAAACCCTCCTTCTCTCTCTCCGACAAATAAATAAATAAAATCTTAAAAAAAAAAAAAGTCTGTTTTTTTTGTTTGTCCCCTTACTTTTTATTCATTTGTTTTGTTTCTTCAATTCCACATCTGAGTGAAATCACATGGTATTTGTCTTTCTCTGACTTATTTCACTAAGCGTTGTATCCTCTAGGTCCATCCATCTTGTTGCAAATGGCAAGATTTCATCCTTTTTATGGCTGAGTAATATTTCATAGTATATATATAGATGCCACATTTTCTATATCAGTTGATCTTTGAATGGACACTTGGGTTGTTTCCATATCTTGGTTATTGTGATAATGCTACAACAAACATAAATCTTTTTGGATTAGCGTTTTTGTTTTCTTTGAGTAAAAAGCCAGTATTAAATTTCTGGATCATTGGAAATTCTATTTTTAATTTTTTGAGGACCTCCATACTGTTTTCCACATTGCTGCACCAATTTGCATTCCCACCAACAGTGTCGGAGGGCTCTTTTTTCTCCACATCCTTGCCAACATTTATTATTTCTTGCATTTTTTATTTTAGCAATTCTGCAGGTGTGAGGTAATACCTCACTGTGGTTTTTATTCACATTTCCCTGATGATTAGTGGTGTTGGGCATCTTTCCTTGTGTTCATTGGCCATCTGTATGTCTCCCTAGGAAAAATGTCTAATTGAGTCCTCTATCCTTTTTTTTTTTAAATGTTTTATAGATTTTATTTATTTATTTGACAGAGATCACAAGTAGGCAGAGAGGCAGGCAGAGAGAGAGGAGGAAGCAGGCTCCCCACTGAGCAGAGAGCCTGATACAGGGCTCGATCCCAGAACCCTGAGATCCTGACCCGAGCTGAAGGCAGAGGCTTAACCCACTGAGTCAACCAGGCGCCCCCTCTATCCATTTTTTAATTGGATTGTTTGTTTGGTGTTGAGGTTTCTAAGTCCTTTATACATTTTGGATATTAACTCTTTATAGGATTTATCATTTGCAAATATCTTCTCTCATTCAGTAGGTTGCCTATTTGTTTTGTTGATGGTTTCCTTCACTGTGCAAAAGCTTTTTATTTGGTGTCATCCCAATAGTTAATTTTCCTTTTGTTTCCTTTGCCTGAGAAAACTTATCTAGAAAATCTTGCTCTGGCTGATCAAAGAAATTACTGCCTATGTTTTCTTCTAAGAATTTTATGGCTTCAGGTCTCATATTTAGGTCTTTAATACATTTTGAGGGTTTTTGCATATGGTATGAAGGTGGTCCAGTTTCATTCTTTTGCATGTAGCTGTCCAGATTTCCCAGCACCATGTGTTGAAGAGACTTTTTCCCACTGTATATTCTTGCCTCCTTTGTCCTGGATTAATTGGCTATATAAGTGAAGGTTTATTTCTGGGCTCTCTATTCTGTTCCATTTATCTGTCTATTTTTATACCAGCATCACACTGTTTTGATGATCACAGCTTTGTAGTACATCTTTTTTTTTTTTTTTCTTAAAGATTTTACTTATTTACCTGATGGAGGAGAGAGATCACAAGTAGGCAGAGAGGCAAGCAGAGAAAGAGAGAGAGGAGGAAGCAGGCTCCCTGTCGAGCAGAGAGCCCGATGTGGGTGGGACTGGATCCCAGGATCCTGAGATCATGACCTGTGCTCGCTTCGGCAGCACATATACTGAGATCATGACCTGAGCTGAAGGCAGAGGCTTAACCCATTGAGCCACCCAGGCGCCCCTGTAGTATATCTTGAAATGTCTTTTTTTTTTTTTAATTTCATAGCAAGACAGATTTGAAAACCAGATGTTGAAGAGAGAGTAAATTTTTTTTATAAATTCTAAAATATCCTTTTTTTTACATATAAGAAGTAATGCCTACATGTCTAAAATTAGTTTTCCTCTAAGCCACAGGCAGAGTGGACTCAGAAGTGACCCAAGGAAAGTTCCTATAAGACAGGAAGAGCAAATAAAAGGTATTTTACCAAAAGAAGAAAAGAATACCAAGAGGTCAGGTGCTTGGGCCCTGGCTTCCCTTTCACACCTTTTCTTCTGGGTGGTACCTTACAGACTACGCTAAAGAAAACTGGAGAAAGTTTGGGAAAAGAAAAACCAGAGATATTTGTGCCCCATTCCCAATTTGGGATTTGGAAGGAGATTGCCTCCCAGAGTACACTGCATGCACATGGAGGGTGAAAGCAGCAGAGAGGAAGACCAAAGAGAATTATATTACAGAATTATATACTTGTTGCACTGCTTGGTATTCATTTCGTTAAATTTTAACCGCAGTTTACAAGTAGGTCAGTTTAGGATTGCCTGGCTTCAGAAGTGCCCGGGAGGCCTGGGCCTTCCGTAGGTCTTCCGTAGCCTCTGGGAAGAAAGATGGACTGACCTTCGTAGCTTCGACTGACTCCTACTTCCTTCTGTTCCTGAGTGACAAGGTCCTGCCCAGAATTGGCTGTCCACACAGCATTTGTCAGCAAGTTCTGTCTTTGCTGCTCTTAGAGTAACCCTACTCATTTCCCTTTTGCAGCAATGTTGTTAGAACCACAGGCAGATATTTCCAGGTGCTCACTCCCACCCTGCCAGCTGTTGTCTGACCTGGAGTAACCTTCTCTGAGCCTGCATTTTTATTATTATAAATAAACAGTGATGAAATGAGAATAAATAGGTAGAATATTGCAGGGCTTACAACATGAAAAGCACTTAACAAAGCATGGACTATGCCTTATCTCCTTTAATTCACACATTCACCATAAGTGAGGTAAAAACTGTTTTTTTGTCTTCATTTTACAGAAAAGAAAACCTGCCAAAGTCACACAGCTAATGAGTAGCGGTAGGAATTGAATCGGGGTCTGGCTGACTGCAAGGCCCATGAAGTTAATGGCCATATAGGAGGACTCCTTGATAGAGCAAAAGCTCTGAGCAGCTCAGAGCATTGGGACTCCTTACGTGTAATGTGTCTGCTCATCTGTGTCAATAGTTGGTCTGAATGAGATTAGCACTGATCCCTGTGTGGTCAAGGTCATGTATATAACTTTTAAACAAGTCCCACATTTATTCTAACTAAACTATTTGGATCTGTAACTCTGACTTACCAGTTTCCATTAAGCTCCCTTCTAGGGCTGGGGTCATGCCGCTGTAAGCTCCCCCTAGATTTGGAGACAGATGCCTGCTGGTGACTGCCTAGGGCAGCATGCCTTAAAGCCAATGACAGCCTGGGCAGGTTCCCAGCTGCTGAAATTAGCCTGCAGGATCCTTGTAGGCAAAGGTGTATTTTAGGACAGCAGTACTGAACAGCATCACAGGATGGCATGTGATCAGAATAGGGCCCCTTCCATGTTTCCTTTAATGTCCAAATAGTTCCTGCTCATGTTTGACCCTATTGCATAGACGGCTTGTATAGAGTGAAAGAATCTATTTATTTGTTAAATCAACAAATATTCATGCACATACGATTCAGGACCTGAATGATAATGACTTTTTAAAAATAGATTTTAATTATAATAAAACAAATTCTCTTCTTCATAGGACATCACCACAT
Source organism: Mustela nigripes (assembly GCF_022355385.1). Lineage (NCBI taxonomy): Eukaryota > Metazoa > Chordata > Mammalia > Carnivora > Mustelidae > Mustela > Mustela nigripes. The sequence continues at coordinate 38,140,893 of NC_081565.1, read as the reverse complement.
TTTAGATAACAAACTTATTTATTGCAAATGATTTTATTATCTGCTAAATTCTTCCATGGGAATCATTTAAAGTTCCTGGTAATAATAATAATGGCTGATGATAATACTTCTTAATGAATTATCATGAGTAAAAGTATGACTCAATAAACCCAGTATGGAAGGAACTTTCTGATCTAAATGTGGAATATTCAAGACAGGAAAAAACTTAGATGTTTTATTCTCCACCACCACCTGCCCTGCGGGCATAATTTACAAATCAGGAAGCAGGTTCAGAGACTCTAGATCATTTTCAAGGTCACTCAGGGGGTTTGAAACACAGTTATGGATCCTGACTTCCATGTCACTTCACCACACTTCCCACTCACGGTCCGCCCTACAGCTATAGCAGTTACTGTGGGCAGGTAACTCACTACTCCCCATTTTGGGAGTGGAACTTAGACATAGGTCATAGTCATAGGAAGAATTCCAAATATTCATCAAATAAAAAGTTGAGACATGTTAGAAATCCAAATCCAAGAAAAATGTATTAAACCTTCAACAATGCAGACACCCAGCATCTCAACTCATTCGTACAACAATTCATGGGAGTGACATAATTGTCCTATTTCACAGCTGAGAAAATGGGGCTTAGAGAGGGCATGAAGTGCCCAAAGTTCTCACGATAGTAATGGAATGAGGCTTTATTATTGGACTTTGTGATTCTAGTTCAGAGCTTTTCTACTTCCTCATGGCAACACTTTTTTTGAAGTTTCCATTAGCACACCCCAGGGTAAGAACTAAGGATCTCTTTGGCTCTATAAATGACCAGACACTGCATCATGGGCTATTTCCAATACCCATTTGAGGTAAAGGTACAGCATTGGGCCCACGGCCCTTATCTTGAGGAGTTGTTCTTCCTTCTGGCTGATGAACTGGAATTATTCAGAAAGATCTTGTATAAAGTGTGACTGTTGGCACAAAAGACAATGGTAAGTGGAATAATAATAAATTACAAACTCAAGCATCTTCCCGACTGTTCCAGCTTGGACAGCTTGTTACCGCACAGATAAATCCTCGAGCTAGCTCAGGAAAAACATAAACATCAGCTTTTGCATTTTGCCCATGTTGATAGCTGGTCACGTGCCAAATGGGCTTGCAATTTAGTCTGGAACATTAAAACCCTCTAAATCCACTGTCTTAAGCTTGTATTTGACCCCCCCCCCCCAATGCTCTACGGCTCCACCATTCATTTCTATGCAGCTGAGTATATGTAACTCTTTACTAATATCCCCTGCCTCTTAGAGGTCACTGCTTCTGCTTCTTCTTTTTTCCCCATGTATTGCATCAGCATGCTCTGTAAGCTAGAGACCTTTAAATATTTAAAGTTGTAATTTAGCAAACTATGGAGAAGCCAGAAATAGAAGTTTGCATTTTTAAAAGTTTTCCTGTACAATAGGATTAGAAATGCACTAACTCAAAGAGGAAAAGACTGAATCTCCTTCATAGGTTCCAGAAATTGCTTGACTTATTTCACTAGCATAATCTCTTCCAGTCCCGTCCATGTTGATACAAAAGTTGGGTGTTCATCCTTTCTGATGGAGGCATAATACTCTATAGTATATATGGACCATATCTTCTTTATCCATTTGTCCACTGAAGGATATACTGTCTTTGTAAGATGACACCCTATTAACTATTGCATATACAGACAAAGGGCATAGAGGACATATTGCCCACTTATCTCCTTCAGAGTTTCTCTTGCCAGAGTCAATGCACTTTCCTTTTGCTTTCTCTTCCTAACTTCCCATTCCCTGCACACCTGCACAGCAACACAGCTATAGCCTCACCTCTGTCCATTGGCACAGCTCTTAGGATGACCAGCAATAACCCTACAATTGCTAAATCTAATCTGTCCTTACCATACTTGTCCTTTGTGCCAAACTCTTTACTGTTCCCTCCTTCTCAAACCTCTCCTCTTTAGGTCAATAATAATAATTATTGTTGTCGTTAATATTATAAGTTGGCATTAATAGAGTGCTTAAATCTATAAGGTGTTATGTTAGACACTTTATATGAGTTCTGTCCTTGAATAATCATAACCCCATGTGGTCAATATTATTATTATTCTTATGTTACAGATGAAGAAATTGAGGCATAAAAAGGTTAATTAATTTGCCCAGAGCGACACAGCTAATATACAGTAGAACCAGACTTTGAACCCAGGCGTCCTTTTCCCTAACCCTGAAGCCAATGTTTGTAAACCTTATCCTGCATTGCCTCATAGTTTTCAAGACAGTGACTATATAGAGAAAGCAGAAACGTTAAAACTATATCTAGATTGCAATTCGTTTTTCCAAGTTTAAGCTAAAGCAATGTTAGAAAAGGAAATTTTTTTAAATAGGTGAGAGTGAAAATATATCATAAAAGTACCAGCAGGGTACCTGGGTGGCTCAGTGGGTTAAGCCTCTGCCTTCAGCTCAGGTCATGATCTCAGGGTCTTGGGATAGAGACCCGCATCGGACTCTCTGCTCAACAGGGAGCCTGCTTCCTCCTCTCTCTCTCTCTCTGCTTGCCTCTCTGCCTACTTGTGATCTCTCTCTGTCAAATAAATAAATAAAATCTTTTTAAAAAGTACCAGCAAATAAATTTTAGTCTTTTAGAAATACAATGAAGTAAAATAGAAAAGTATTTGATTATCTCCAAGAGTTTTCTCCACATCTTGTTTGAAATGGTATTTGGTGTGCAGCCTGTGGCAGACAGACCCCATGATCCCCGCCTCCTGTAGTTCACACTGTTAAATAATCCTGTCCCATTAAGTGTGAGCAGGACCTTTGATTGGCTTCTAAGGAACAGAATATAACAAAGGTGATAGGCTGTCACTTTGGTGACTAAGTTCTATTTTCTAAGACCATCTTACTAGCACACTCATCCTAAAGATGTGGCCTGCTTGCCATGGTGAATTAAGAGGCCATGTTGGGAAGTCCATGTGAAAAGAGAGTGAAAGTAGCCACTAAGAACTATGGACACCTGGGCGCCTGGGTGGCTCAGTGGGTTAAGCGGCTGCCTTTGGCTCAGGTCATGATCTTAGGGTCCTGGGATCAAGTCCCGCAACGGGCTCTCTGCTCAGCAGGGAGCCTGCTTCCTCCTCTCTCTCTCTCTGCCTGCCTCTCTGCCTACTTGTGATGTCTCTCTGTCAAATAAATAAATAAATAATCTTAAAAAAAAAAAAAAAAAGAACTATGGGCACCTTCCAGGCCAGAGCCCTTAGTCCTACAACTGTAAGGAAAGAAATTCTGCCAAAAGCCCAAGTGAGCTTGGAAGCAGATTCTTTCCTAAATAAACTTCTAGCTGAGAAGGCAGCCCAGTGACAGCCTGGTTAGACCCTGAGCAGATGACCCAGCTAGGTCAAGCTCTGATTCACAGAAGCTGTGAGACAATAAGTGTGTATACTTTTAAGCCACTGAATTTGTGGTAATTTGATATCAATAATAGACACTAATACACAACTTCATTCATGACCTCTCCCAAATTTCAACAAAAATTCTTACAAAATCACATACAAAAAATTGTAAAGAAAAAAAAAATCATAACAGCACAGAATACTTGGCTGAGAGTCAATCTAATCTCAGAATCTTGGAGGGATTATGCCATGAAAAAAACCCATGCCATGTCAATTAGTCTATGCACTAAAAGAAGGGCAATTGTTATCCATTCCTGCATGATAAACTGCACCAAATCTTTATTTTTTTTATTGTGTTATGTTGGTCACCATAAAATATATCATGAGCTTTTTAAAAAATTTAATTTCTTTTCAGTGTAACAGAATTCATTGCTTATGCACCACACCCAGTGCTCCATGCAATCCGTGCCCTCCATAATACCCACCACCAGGCTCACCCAACCTCCCACCCCCACCCCTTCAAAACCCTCAGATTGTATTTCAGAGTCCATAGTCTCTCATGGTTCATCTCCCCCTCCAACTTCCCTCAACTCCCCTTTCCTCTCCATTTCCCAATGTCCTCCATGTTATTTCTTATGCATCATTAGTTTTTGATGCAGTGTTCCAAGATTCTTTGTTTATGTACAACACCCAGTGCTCTATGCAATATATGCCTTCCTTAGTACCTACGACCAGGCTCACCCTTCATTCCCCCCTCCTCCCCTCTAAAACCCTTAGTTTGTTTCTCAGAGTCCACAGTCTCTCATGGTTTAACTCCCCCTCCAATTCCCTTTCCTTCTCCTACTGTCCTCCATGTTATTCCACATCTATTAATACTTATTCTCAAAAAGTTAAAGGGAGAATTACCATATGACCCTGTAATTCTACTTTAAGGTATATACCTGAGAGAACTGAAAATATGTGTTCACACAAAAGCTTGTACACAAATGTCCACAGCAGCATTATTTGTAGTAGCTAAAAGGTGGAAACAACTCAACTGATTGCATGGATCATCTGATGATGAATGGATGAACAAAGTAAGGTATGTCCATACAACAGAATATTACTCAGCCATAAAAAGGAAAGAAGTGCTGATACATGCCATAACATAACAAAGCTTAAAAATATTATTCTAATTAAAAGATGATAGACACAAAAGGTCACATAATGTGTGATTCCATTTTATATGAAATGTCCAGAAAAGACAAATCCATAAAGACAGAAAATAAATTACTGGTTGCCAGGAGATAAAAGAGAAGAATTAGAAGGTACAGGATTTATTTTGGGGGTGATGGAAGTATTCTGGAATTAGGTAGTGGTGATGGTTGGGGAACATCATGAATATACAAAGTATCACTGAGCTGTGCATTTGAAAATGGTAAATTATATGGAATATGAATTTTATCTCAATTTTAAAAATTGAAATAAAAATAAACAAACATTATTTCTCACAGTTTCTGTGTGAAGAATTTGGGAGTGAATTGTCTGGGAGATTCTGACCTGAGATCTCTTATAAGCAGTTAAGATGTCAGATGAAGCTACAGTCATTGTATGAAGTCTAGACTAAACTGGACTAGAGATGGAGAAATTGCTCCAAAAGTAGTTCAATCACATGGCTATCCTATTGATGCTAGTTGTTGGTGGGGTGCCTTGGTTCCTCTCAGTGTGGGTTTCCTCACGGGACTACATCAGTATATTTACAACAGGTAGCTGGCTTTCCCAAAAACAAGTGATCAAAAAGATAGCAAGACAGCATGCCATATCTTTTATTTCCTAGCCTCAGAACCCATGAAGGTACTTTCTCAGAAAGTAAGAGATTGTGTTTAGCTCTTAACCACTTTTCTTTCCTTATTAAGAAAGTCAAGGTCTTTACCAACTAGAACACTGAGAATATAACCATCTATTACAGGAATGATAGAAAGATAATCAGAAGGTTGTTCTTTATTCCTGCTTATTCTACATTTTTTACATTATCAGCAACTATAACTTCCATTAATCATGTCAGCATGAAATGGGGAAGGGTGGGAGGGGTTTAGGGCAGCAAAATCAGGTAATTCCATCAGGTAAAGGACAGTGGGTAGAGGTGGAGAAAGATAAATCCTGGGAAAAAGGTATACAGGGAATTATAGATTTTCACAATAGCATCTGTTAAATTACTAGAGAGCCTGGCAGTACGTAGGGACAGAAAGCTATAGTATCTCAATCCAGCCAAGCCACACTAAATGAAAGAGTATTAGATTCTGCTATCTTAAAATAGAATATAGCCAAATTCAAGGGGGCAAAGAATGAGATCAAAGACTATCCACTTATCATACCTGTTGGTAGACAATCTCTCTCATTCAAATAGAAGTCAGTAGGGAAAAAAGCATAAAGCTAATTTTAAAAAATGCTGTGGCACAAAGAAAAAGGAATTGTATACTCAGTGTAAGAAGAAACCTCTGAACATAATCTAGCTTAAGATCCAGAAAAAGAAAATTCTAGTAATCAGCTCGCTGGTTTAGCAGGGTATAAAAAATAATAATCATTTAAAAATTATGAATATCATAATCAAAATATCATAAAATAATAATTTATATATTATAATATATAATGTAATATAAAATATAACATAATTATATTATTTATATATTATTATATTTACATATAAATAAAATATATAATTTTATATAAATATAATATAATATTATATTATATATAATATATTATATTATATTATATTATTATTCTATATAATTATATTATATTTATTATTTATAGTTATATTATATTTATTTTATTATATTATATTTATAATGATATGATATAATATAATGATATATCATATCATTATAAATATAATATATAATAAATATAATTATAATAAAAATAATAATTATTTAAAAATCATAAAAATTATCATAGGAAAACTCATAGAAAAAAATAGGAGAACAGTCTAAGATGGAAAAGAACAGGATGAGATGAACATGAGATGAGTGAGATAAGAAAATATATGAAACCAAATATATAATAATCTTTAAATATACTTTTGGAGGTAACATTTACACTATGGAAAAAAATGAAGGAAAAGAAGTGAAAAAGATTATGATTTTTTTAAAAAGTTAGTTATGGACAACAAAGAAAGAGATTCGGACAGAAGAATTATTGCTATTCCTTCTAAAGATGAAAACTTGAGACAGAAGCAATAATCAAAGACCTATCTTAGGAACATTTCTGTGAGTTGAAAAATACTGGAGTATGAAGGTTAGGAAGGAAAGAGTTGACTCCTTCTCTACCCAAGGGAATAAATGACCTCAATCAGATTTCACTGTAAACATGTTAGTGGTATTTTTTCTGAGTAATCTCTAGCTATAGAATGTTTTCAACAGGATACACCTGGTCTGTCTAGGTTGCTTATTTTGAATAGAGCTAGAATGTCCAGGTTTAACGAGCATAGCTTGAGAATAACAGGTAGTCATATAAGCATTTTCTTATCCATGTGTAGTTGATGGAATATAAAAGAAATGGTCCTTCAAAATCAAAATCGTTCCCTTGTGAATAAGATTTCAAATGCATTGGTTAATCCAAAACCAAAACCAAAGTCCAAATTGTTTAAAAATTAAAAAAGAAAAAAGACATTTTCACAAATTTTTGCAGGCTTTTGATTGCCGGCTCCTCCAGGAAAAGGAATGCTTTGTTTCCAACTGGAGTTTGCCTCTATCCTTCGAATTATTAGGAAAATTTGATGAGGAGTAAGATCTATGATTCCTGAGTCTGCTCTGACTTTTGCATTCATACAACAATTGAAAGGGTGAATCATGTTCCAGACAAGACTAATGACAGTAATAATTGTCATTTACTATGAACCAGGTACTGTACTTTGCATTTTACATTCATGCTTTCATTGAACCTTAACAACAAACCTAAACAGTGAAGTCATTATTCCACTTTATGTTGAGGAAACTGAGGCTTAGAGAGGGTCATCTGAGGTCATTTAAAGGTCTCAACTCAAGTAGCAGAGTTTGACGTTCAATCTATGTTTTTCAATTGCCAAGCTTAAGTCCTTCCTGCATCCTTCTGAAAAAAGATAAATGCACAGACATATTCTGAAAGAAGTTTAGAATTATATGAATAAAGAAAAAAACTTACAGGGATATGTACAAACATGTTGTGCATAAAAGAACGAAGCTCGCCTCAGGCTTTTCTTTTGCAACACTAGTGCCAGAACACAATGGAGTAAGATCTTCAGAGTTTTTTTTTTTTTAAGAATTTTTTTTTTTTTTTTTTTTTTTTTATCAGAGAGAGAGAGGGGGAGAGAGCAAGCACAGGCAGACAGAATGGCAGGCAGAGGCAGAGGGAGAAGCAGGCTCCTTGTTGAGCAAGGAGCCCGATATGGGACTCGATTCCAGGACGCTGGGATCATGACCTGAGCTGAAGGCAGCTGCTTAACCAATGCCTGGGTGGCTTAGTTGGTTAAGCAGCTACCTTCAGATCTTCAGAGTTTTTAAGAGAGAAATGCTCCAACTCAGATTTTAAAAATTCACTCAAATGCATGTGAAGATAATCAAAAGACAATCTCTTGTTTGTGAGACTAAAAGTCTCTACCTACCTTATCCTCTTAAAAAGCAAGAAAGCAAGCAAACAATAACCTTTCAGAATAAGAGATAAATCAAAATAAAGGGGAAAAATAGGAAGATGTAAAAGAATTGGCAACAGACATTGAAAACATTTTGAAGTAAAGTTAAAGAATTACAAAATTTGTTACAAAATGGAATATAGCTGTCAAACTGTAATTCTGACAGAAAAAAAGATTATATAATATAAAAACAATTTAATCTGGAGTTTTCCTGGTTATATTATTACCAAAGACTAGAAATGGGGATGAGAAATGTTACTTCTTCATTCATAATAAGAAGAAAAACTGAAAATACCATTTCATTTCTTATTTTGATAATTAGAAAAATATGGTTAATAGTATTTTTGAAAAAATTGAAGGAGAACTACTACCTATCTTCAAAAGCAGAAGACAATATAAGGAAATAAAATTCCATAAGATATAAGAAAATATTATCCTTATATGTGAGGATATTAAAATTATAAAAGATGTAAGAAGACCAGGTACATACATGTTAATTAAATTCTCCATGACTCAGTTTCCCCATTTATTAGTAGGACTAATAAATTGTGAAAATGAAAATGGCTAATGTACATCAAGTGTTTAGAATGAGTCTGGCACATTGTAAGCACTATATAATATTAGCGGCATTATAGTACTGAAAAGAAAAATAGGGGCGCCTGGGTGGCTCAGTGGGTTAAAGCCTCTGCCTTCAGCTTGGGTCATGATACCAGCCAGGGTTCTGGGATCGAGCCTCGCATCGGGCTCTCTGCTCAGCAGGGAGCCTGCTTCCCCCACCCTTCTCTGCCTGCCTTTCTGCCTACTTGTGGTCTCTGTCTGTCAAATAAATAAATAAAATCTTAAAAAAAAAAAAAAGAAAAAATAACTGTTACTTTAAAAAAATTAGACAACAGTTTCAGGGCAAATTTTTCTTTCCATTTTCCCTTCTACTATACAAAATAGTTAACTTTAAAAATTATTATTCTAGGTATATATGTTAATGTAGTGGCATGAAATTTGAGTTTGGATTTTAAGATCCTTGACCATAATAATTGCAAGCCCTCTATTTACGTCTCCAAAATTTCTACATCGCCCTTGGTTAGATTCCATTTTTTCTTCTCCAAATTGCACCCCAGGGATTATAGGCACCAAATGTGAGCTCATAAACTCCTAGAATTATAAAATACGCATTAGAATTCCAACATTTTAGCATTATGTTAGAGTCCAAAAATTTTGCTATGTTCTAACAGCAAAGTTACCTCAAAGAGGGTCTGAAGAGTGTAGCCCAGGTAATTATAAATGCTTGGAGAATCAGTGCTATAGCTATGATCATGACAGTAGATATTAGTGTCTTTTCCATAGCTTTCTTTTTCGGGTTAGGTCCATAGAAATAAAGTAGAGGAATGTTCAGAAAATACAAGCACAAATGTATGCACCTACATTCCCAGCTACCTAATATAAAACCCTTGGATTGAAACAATGAATACTTTCAATGTGAACCTAAGCAGATATTTCCATTCCTGATTGCGTTGCATACTTGGAGTTTTAGTTTTCAGAGAATATAGAGGGAGAAATGAGGAGACAGATGTGGGACAAGTTACACAACACTGCCTACCACAGAAAACCAGTCCCCATGCAAAGACGGGCAAGCACCTGTTTTTCTAATTAAAGTTATCTCAAATTTAGGAGGGCAGACAAAAGGAGTGATCAAAAGCTTTTCCTAATTTCATCACTGGGGGCACATTCACCAATGTTTCTGTTTGTAGAGATTCTCTTTAATAGAAATATTCACACTAGATCACAGCATATAGGCTTCTTTTTGTTTTCTGATGTTGGTTTTTTTGTACCTTTTCTTGGGCATTTTATTGGGAAGCTTGGGTAGGGCATATCAAGTACTTAACTAACGTGGAATCATGGAAATTCATTACTTCATTTTAAGCCATTTTTTTTCATCAGGCCAAAACTTTAAATGATACAAATTGAACTCTAAAGTCGCTGTTTGGAATCATACTTCCCTTACAGCTCTAAGCACACCTCTTCACATGAGTTCTTATATCCTAGGATTAGGGAGCTATTCCAGCATCCATTATTCCCCATGCCTTTTCAGACTGAATTCCAAATGTTTTAGCCTTATTCTCCTTCACCTACATTCTATTGCCTTTGATCACAAAAGCACATTTCCCTAGACCCTCATATGTGGGAGTGCACAGGGGGCTAATTAATAATTTGTGCTTAAAGAGATATTCTAAAATATTGGTTCACACAGTGAAGGAAACCATCCACAAAACAAAAGACAACCTACTGAATGAGAGAAGATATTTGCAAATGATAGATCCTATAAGGGGTTAATATCCAAAATATATAAAGAACTTTACAACTCAACACGCAAAGAACAAATAATCTGATTAAAATGGGCACAGGAAAAGACATTTTTCCAAAGAAGACATATAGAAGGCCAACAAACACAAGAAAAGAAGCTCAACACCACTAATCATCAGAGAAGTGCAAGTCAAAGCCACAATGAACTATCACCACACACCTGTCAGAATAGCTAAAATAAAAAACCCAAGAAATAACAAGTGTTGGTAAAGATGTAAAAAAAAAGGAACACTAACCCTCCTACACTATTGGTAGGAATGCAAACTCATGCATCCACTGTAGAAAATAGTACAGAGGTTTTTCAAAAAAAAAAAAAAAGTAAAATTACCATTTCATCCAATAATTCCACTAGTGGCTTTTTACCCAAAAAACACAAAGACACTAATTCAAAAAGCCATATGAACCCCTATGTTTATGGCAGCATTATTTACAAAGGCCAAGATATGGAAGCAACCCAAGTTTCCATCCACAAATGAATAAAGAATATATATATACTTAAAGAATGCCATATGATTTTATTCACATGGAATTTAAAGAAACAAAATAAGCAAACAAAGAGACAAACCACCCCCCACCCCAGATTCTCAAATACAGAGATCAAACTGGTGGTTGTCAGAGGGAAGGTGGGTAGAGGAATGTGTGAAATAGATAAAGAGAATCAAGAGTATATGAACCTGGGGCTCCCAAGTGGCTGGCTCAGTCAGTGAAGCACCCGATTTCAGCTTAGGTCATGATCTCAGGGTCTTGAGATCAAGCCCCATGTCAGGCTCTGCACTTGGCACAGAGTCTTCTTGAGATTTTATCCCCCGCCCTCTCCCTCTTCTTCTGTTCCTCCCCCGCCTCCACTCTCTCTCCCGCTCTCAAATAAGTAAATAAATAAAATCTTTAAAAAAAAAGTACATTTACCTTAATGAGCTCTGAAATTCAATAGAATTATTGAAACACTATAGTACACACCTGAAACTAATATAACACTATTTAAGTTATATTTGAATTTTAAAAATTAAAAGATAAAAATAAATAAAAGAATAAGTCATCAATGATGCAAACTAAACAAGTAAATATTGGTTCAATGTCTATTTAATGGCTGTCAGGAAGAAGCTGGCTTCTATTAATAAGAGAGGATACCACTTGCTCTGTATTAAAAATGTAACACCAACCAAAAATATTGAAGTGCAAGCAGCTGACAAAATATTGTCTGAGTATCACAGCCTCTCCCTCTTCCTCCTAATAAGAATGGATTCTAGCTGCTGGACAGGCACCCAAACCCTCCTTTACTCTGCTGTACCTGAGAAACAAGCTCCTTTGGGGGTAAAAAAACAAACCTAAAGCAATCAGAGACACTTGGTTATTCTCCCACAATAAAGGGATCAAGTAGAAAGGGAAGGAGAGAGGGGATGACCAAAGGTTGGGGATTAAAAGAGTTTGCAGGAGGAAAGAAAGAGGGCTCCACTTCAGAAGCCACTGAAAAGCAGATGTGGTTCATATAGACAGTGGAATATTACTGAGCCATCAGAAAGGATGAATAGCTACCATTTGCAATGGCATGGATGGAACTGGAGGGGATTATGCTAAGTGTAGTAAGTTAAGCAGAGAAAGACAATTATCGTATGGTTTCACTCTTATGTGGCACATAAGGAATAGAGCCGGGGATCACAGGGGAAGGGAGGGAAAACTGAATGGGAAGAAATTAGAGAGGGAGACAAACCAGGAGAGACTCTGGACTCCAGGAAACAAACAAGGTTGCAGAAGGGAGAGGGGTGGAGTTGGGATAGCTGGGTGATGGGTATTAAGGATGGCATGTGGTATGATGAGCATGTGATATGATGAGCACTATAATACTATGATGAGTATTATACCCAATGAAGAATCATTGAACACCACATCAAAAACTAATGATGTACTATAGATAGGCTAATTGAACTTAATAAAAAAAAAAAAGAAGTCCCTGCCAGATGTGTGTATATGAGTGCTGTGTGTACACCTGGGTCTATGAGAAGGGGATGAGATTGGAGAACATTCTCTCCCAGAACACTTACTGATTTATTAAGGATATTCTGCCATTTGGGCATGTTGTCGAAAGACACTGAGAAGATATGAAATGCTTCCAATTATATTTTCCTGTTTTAATCCTGTGATATATTTTTTTCATTCAATAATACCACAGGGAGGGGTATAGCTCAGTGGTAGAGCATTTGACTGCAGTAATACCACAGGGTGATAGATTCAAGTAGGGCTCTAGATATATGTGGGTTACAAAGATAAGGCACTTATTGGATAGACTGACCATTAAAAAAAATTGAGTGTTGGCAAGGAAAAAAAAATTTAGTGTCTTTGAATTGTCCCCATTTCACTGTTTTTCCATCTCTTATGATTGCCTCTTGACCTTCACCAGTAACAGCAATAAATGATAACATGCAAATATAGATGCAGTTTAAAATATCTTTAAAAACTTGCTTTTCCAGATTTTCTGATAGTAAAACATTTCCTACGTTTTGTGTGTGTGTGTGTGTGTGTGTGTGTGTGTGTGTTTGCAATTCTTGTTTTGTCCATAGATTTCCTTTGTGATTTTTTTTTTTTTTTTGGAACCAGACAACTTCTTGAGAGGCATATTTAAATTTTACATATCTATATGACAGCTTACAGTTTAGATAATAAAATAAATTACCCACTCCAGATAATAGCACCATGTCATGTGTCATGGGTTGTGTCCCCCACAAAAAGATATGTTGAAGCTCTACCCTCCAGTACCTCAGAATGTGACCTTGTCTGGAAATTGAGTTTTTTAAGAAGTAATGACGTTCAAATAGGTCATTAGGGTAAGCCCTAATCCAGTGACGGGCATCCTCGTAAAAAATGGAAAGTTGGGACACAGAGACAGACATGCTCTAGGGAGGACAATGTGAAGAGACGTAAGGAGAATGCCATGTGAAAGCGTTGGACTGGAGTTCCACGGGGAAACCGAGGAACACCTGGGACTACCAGAAGTTGGAAGAGATAAAGGAGAATCCTTACGCTGCAGGTTTTAGAGGGAGCATGGCCCTGCCAACACCTTAATTTCAGACTTGTAGCCTCCAGAACAGTGAGGCAATAAATTTCCATTGTTCTAAAACACCCAATTTGTGGTACTTTGTCACAGCAGCCCCAGCAAACTAACACATCATGTATTAAACAGTCTCAGCATTTCGGCTACTGTTAGGGTCATAAGGGGAATATGGGCTGGATGTTCTGAGGACTGCTGTGGTCTCTCACTGCATCAGGTCATTTGCAATCACTCCTTGTAAAAGTACTTAACAGGCAAGTGTCTTCCTTAAGAGGAATTTCTGTTTCTTCTCTTATCCTTTCCTCCGTCCTGCCTTCCTTCCTTCTTTCCTTCCTTCCTTCTTTTTTAAAGTTCAATTTGATTATGTTGTCTCCCTCAGCAAGATTGGGTCAGTTTGCATTTTTATAGTATTGAAGGACTTGCTCATGGAAATCTGAGTTAATGAGGACCATATCCTTCATATATTTTAATTTAATTTTAGAATTTCAGCCTGATGCTCAGGTTAGCCTCCTGGCTCATTGTCAACTACTTAATATGGCTTGGTTCACCCCCACCCCTTGTCTCAACCCTGGAGCAAGGCTCAGGAATAGAATGAAAATGTCCCTTCTTGCAGTACCAGTTTTTTCTTTAAACTGAAATTTTAATTGTAGCTTATGACTCAGCAAAATTCTCCTGGCTTCAACATCGCTGCATCATGATGGCTAAGTCAGAATACATAATCAAAATATTGAATACCTGCCCCAAACTAGCAATGCAAGAGCAAGTTAACAACGCTGGTATCGATACACTGAGAGTGATCCAGGTTCCACCTCAATGATATCCACTGCCTGAAGTCTTTTGAGGAAGAAAACATATGTAATGTGCCCTAAGGGACCTTCCTCTACCCTAACACACTCCCTCCCCAACTCTTCAAACTCAATCCAATCATGAGATCTAAAGGGAGGCCTTGGGTGGGGCTAGAATTCCAGAAACCCAAGTCTTAGAGATCAAGACACAGGAAATGCCTCATTCCAACTGCATTTCAGGTTGGTGCTACAGATGGTCATAACAGAATTGTTATAAGGCAATAAATGATTAAGCATCAAATGGATCATAGCCGTCTGCACTCAGCCATTTTGAGTAACAACTTCAGTCTTTACCATAGTCTCCTACTACGTGCATTTTTATTTAAACCAACTTCGGTATAAATTGAGTGAAATGTTTCCCTAGCTCTTCTCCTCATCCATTTCCCCTGCAATATGACTTTGTAGCTCCTCCCACTTAGGGAGAGAGGAATTAGCCTTATGACTTGCTTGAACCAATATAATGCAGCAGAAGAGATGGTGTACCAGTTACAAGTGGCCTCAAGAGGCTTTGCATACTTCTGCTGTATCTCTTGGACCCCTGGCTCTGCCATAGGAAAAGCCTGGCAAACCTGATAGGGGATGGTAGACCATGAAGAAGAAAGAAGGGGCTCCAGCTGGCAGCTAGTCAACCCCATAGGTTTAACCACTTAGCAAACTTGCAGCAGACCACAGACACATGGAGCCCAGTGAAACCAAGAGATCTGCCCAAAGGAATCCAGCCCAAATTGCTGAGCCAGAGAATCATGAGCTCAATAGTTATTTTTCTTTTAAGCCATTAAGTTTTAGAGTAGTTTGTTGGACTGCAATAACAAATTATAGCAATAACAAAAACATCCTTCCCTTAATGATATAAAAAATTGTCAGTGTGATATTTTAAAAGAATAACCAAAATAATGAGTCTGTTATGCTACTAATATATTTTTCTAACACACAATTAAATGAATATGTAGTTATTAAATTCTCTCACAAATGTTAAAGAAGTTGGGGAAAAGAAGATACTATTCCAGGCAAGGCAGATGGTCAAGAGGACACTTGGAGAGGGAAGGAAATTTAACTAGATTTGGGAGAACATGTAGGAAGTGACTGCATAGAGATCAGCCAGGACAAAAATTGGATTAGAGAGGAAAAAGACATTCTACAAATATACAGTACATTTGTGGGACAGTGAATAATTCAACTTGGTTAAGACATTATTTTGTGAAGTTCTAAATCTGGAAAAAGAAATTGGTTTTGAGAAGAGCCTTAATGGAAACTAATGTTTTCAGTTGAAAAGCCAAAATAAAAAACAAAAATCACCATCTGTTCTTTTAAGCCAAGACCAATGTATTTCAACACATTCTGACCTCACTTTTAACCTAAAGGAGTTGATTTTTAAGGATCACAACTCTCTTTTAAAGTCCTTTTTCATGATAAGGAACAAAGAATGACTTGCCATTCCTACAGTAGATGATTTAGACCCAGTATGAGGGAGATTCTAGAACTGGTAATAACGTAAACAGAAAATGCAAGTGACCAAAAGTTAGAGCACCAGCCGATGCTCTTATTCAGCAACTAATGAGCTGTGTTACTTTGAGCAATGACATGTCTCTGGATCTCAGCCTCCTTATTCATCAAATGCATAAGGTTATACCAGATGAACTCTAAGATCCCTTCCAGCTCTAAAATTCTGTCATTTTCTGTCAGAGGTTTAGCAAGACAAGCAGTCATCAAGAGATGGTCAAATTCAGTGCTGATTCAGCCCACTGGGCGGGAAGTGCTTCTGAGTTCTCAAGGGCAGAACATAATGTGGTCCTGGTTTACCAAGCCCAGAGAGATGCTCAGTGTTTAACAGCTCAGTGTAACTCAGGATCTTCTGTGTGTGTGTGTGTGTGTGTGTTGAAGTGTGTTGAAGTAATAATATAAAGTTAGGATCTTATGACTATATTATATTTAGTCAGTCTGAAAGGTTGTAATGTATCTGTGAAGCACTTAGGATATTGCTGGAGGTTGAGTGACACTTTGCCTACAAACACTGTGGTCAGGGTCAGCAAATTTCCAAAACCAGAACATCTTTAAAGGGAGCTCTTGGTGATCTTGTCCTGGCAATTCAGAACAGCATTCTGTCACAGTACTCAAAACAAAGCCCATTGTAACTGGAATGAATGATAAATAGGAAATGAGGAGGAGAAGAGAAAGCCTTCTTAAAATTACCACTTATTAAATATCCATTCATTCACTCTAACCTCTTTAACCTCTTCCATATTCTAGGCACTGTTGTAGGCACTGGGGATACAGCAAGGAACAAGACCCACAAAAATCCCTGTCCTTATGGATCTGTTTCCAAATATTCCTTCTGAGATAGCCAGGACATGTATATTATGCCTCTGGTCTGTTTGTTTGCTTGTTTGCTATCTTTTTCTTTCTTTGGGACTGTGAAGAGTTGGCAGGGTTGGGGGTAATTTTCTGGTTGGGATGATTGAGAGACTGAGAACATCTGAAGGAGAGTTGGTTCTAAAACCTTGACTTACTGCATTTCTGCATTCAATCACCAATAGAGATATAGAAAACCAGATACAGAGAAACAACTACATAAAAACTAGGTTCTGCCATTTAAAAAAAAAAAAAAAAAAAAGGTAAATAAACCAAATTCCCTGCTCTAAAGATATGCACAGTTTAGTTTTCCCTAGTGAGAGAAAGAGACTTGAAAATACATAATTATCTATTAACTATTTACAGGAGGGTACCCAAAAAACAGACTGCAAATTGGGGAGCAGTTAATTCTGCTGGGGGAAACTTCAGGGACATCTTCCCAGAAGATGCTTGGTAACCTGGGTTTTGAAGAATGAGTAGGAGTTTTGTTGTGGGCTGATGGGAATGCATGTGCACAGGAAGGACAGGTTCATTACGTTTGGAAAGTGGTGGTGGTTCTGTGTGGCGGGAACAGTCATTTTTCACCTTGTTGCACATGAAGATCACCAGGAGAACTTTTCCAACTATAGGTATCCTGACTCTACCACTAGATTGATTAAATGGAATCTTTAGGGGTAGAGCACAGGCCTCCACAAAATTTTAAAATTTAAATTTTAAAGCTCTTCAGGCTCTAAACAACTCTAAACTATAGCCAAGGTAAAAAACTATTAGCCCAGAACAGCACTTCTCAAATTTTAATGAAACTTAAAAGAAGCTGTCAGTCCCCTTTGACTTAACTTCTCCTGGCGCCATGTTCTCTTGGGTGTTCCCTCTTTGACTGTAGGCACTGCATTCTAGCACCACCTCCATTCCCATGACACACCCTACTCCTACCCCAAGCAGGATGCAGTACTCCCCAGGAGGAGGCACTAGACAGACAGAGTCAGAGACTGAGTCTCGCTGGCCGTGAATTGCTAAGTGATCAAAGGCAATTCATTTACCTCTGTAGACTTTAGTTGTCTCATTTATTTAATCTAGTCTCAGGAATTGGATTCAACAATCATTTTTTAAAAGATTTTATTTATTTATTTGACAGACAAAGATCACAAGTAGGCAGAGAGGGAGGTGGGGGGTGGGGAAGCAGGCTCCCTGCTGAGCAGAGAGCAGGGGCTCGATCCCAGAACCCTGAGATTATGATCTGAGCCAAAGGCAGAGGCTTAACCCACTGAGCCACCCAGGCACCCCAAGATTCAGTAAACATTAAGGAAACCTATTATAAAGTTCTATAATTTCATTGAAAGCATTTGCTGAACGTGGTTACTTTATTGAAAATATATTGTGCGATCTTAAGCCTTTTTTCTCTGGATATAGAAAAAGTTTTTTTTGTTGTTGTTTTTTGGTTTTTGGTTTTTGTTTTTTTTTAAACACAGAACCTGTCTTTAGAAGCTCAATATCAAGGTGTAGGAAGATACGACTTTCGAAATATTAACTAATGTTTTGCCCCCAGATTTCTCCCTTCTGGCTTTCTCTCCTAGTCCAGTAGGTAGACAATCCTGTGCTTACTTCCTCAGGGAGAGTTATGACACACTGAAAGCAGAAAAATGGATGTCTTGCCTGCTTTGGTTTCCATAAGTCTAAGCCTTTGGGCAGAGGCTACAAAATGGTGGCCCTAGGGGCAAAACTGGGCCATGGAAAGTTTTTTTTGTCTGATCTCAGTGACCATTTTTCCAAAATGAATTAATTTCCAACATTTAAAATCAGAAAGATATGCATAAAGTGAAAATTTCCAGCTTCTTCTTAAAAAACAAATTGGAAGACTTGGTAACTTTGGACCTCAAAGAGAAATCCAAAACATCCTCTTTCCTAGATCAAAGCGTCCTGTGAAGAAGCAAGGCTACAGAGCCTTTGCTTGGGCAGGCAGAGCCAGATGCAGCCCCAAGGACTCATCATGAAGATAGTGGGGAGGTCTGCCAGGGCCAGGACCAGAAGAGAGAAAGTTCAGTGGTAACACACGTGGCTCCACAGCCAAGGACTCCGTGAGATCAAGGATGGATCTCAGCACATGACTTTGTACACAAATGACATAAAAGACAGACATCTCAGTCTAGGTAGGCACCTCCACTCTAAGTAAGTGCCCCAGAATTTACACACAGTCCCCTGGGACAGAGAGAGAAATAGAAGATCCCAAACATAGAGATTAAGTCACAGCCACATGACAGGAATGGGGGCTCAAAATAGAAATTAATTTGAATTTTAGAAAAGTAAAAGAAATGCATATTTTCTGCATGCCTTAGTTTGGGACTTAGATATGTACCCATTCATTACAAAAGGCAGTCAAGACAGTAGGATTTTACTTATATACTTGTTTTCTATGTGCACACAACCTTTAAAAAGATGACATCAGGTATAGATGAGAACATTGGTAAAAGCAAACAACAACTGTGGCTGAGTTTTATCTTCCTGAGCGAGACAAAGAATTCACTCATTTCGAAGAGTTTGGAGATAGATTGGATCTGGACACTGGTGGTTCCTGACATGATTGAATCATTTACTCCCCTGAGTAGCTTATAAAAGGTAGAGAAACTTTGTTCCCAAAACAAAACATAGACACCAAATTGTGTGTATAATTCCAGGGGCTTCAGAGCTCATCTGCCTTGGGAAGCCCATCTGTGGACCCCAGGAAACAAAACTTTCCCGACAGGGGCTGCCTATGCCTGCCACTCTCCTTGTCCTCATTTTCTTCCAGAGAGTTTCAGTGGATAAAAGAAAATCCTCAGCCTATTTGGAATACAAAGAAAACTGCCTCCCACAGTCTGTCACCCTGGCACCCTTGCCATCTGCAGCCGTTTAAAGCGCTTGCCCATTCCCAACCCCCTCAGTGCCATCCCGCACAGACCTCTTCCTGGAGGTCTGGTGAGTTCTGAACTCTGCCCTGAGCACCTTTTTTGGGACTGCCTGATACCAACGCACGTTATAAATAGAAGGGGATGAGGCCCTGAGTGCTCCTCTCACTTCTGGCAGGAGATGCTTAGACTTGCAGCCCATCAGGAAATTCACTCTGAACGCAAAAGTATCCTGGGCAAGAGATGCTCAACCAGAAAGGGTGCAGAAGCATGTGGCTGAAGGTGAGGCAGAAAGCACACTGTGCAAACTGGAGGGCATAGCATACTGTTCGGTTGACTCAGCTGATGCAGGCCTCCATCCAGTCACCAACACCACACTGACGGAGGCCCCTTTGTGTGGACAACCACTATGACTTGATGGCACCATGAAGAAAAATAATCAAAGCTAGCAACATGGGTCTGGTCATGGAGGACTCCCCTTCACCCATCACACATAGACCTGGGCCAGGTACTCTGGAATCCCTGGTGCACCCACATCCCTGCCCTCCAGGGGCTCATCCACCTCCAAGAGGATGGGGCCAGGAAATACCCTTGTCCTGTACTCAGTGTGGTCAAGGGTGCCCCTGGCTCCGCTCACCTATTGTGAGGCCTCCAACAAGTTGCTTCCCTCAAGAGCCTCATTTTCTTTATTGGCAACATGAGGGTATTGGACATGAAGATCTGGAAGGTTCTCTTCCAGGCTGTAAAAATTCTGATTCCTTTGCCCTATATAAAATCTTCTGCAGGAAACTTTATTGCTATCTTTGAGCCACTAGATGGCAAATGTACTTAGTTGAGGAAGAATGCTGACTTAGAAGGATCATTGTTGAAAGAAAGGAAGAAAGGAAGAAAGAAAGAAAGAACCAAAAAACAAAAGTAGGTTACTTAAGGAAGGGAGTTAAACAGATGAAATAAAAATGCAAAGTAGCTAATACTATTAATACTATTATTACTAGTTAATATGGGGCATGTGAGTGGCTCAGTAGGTAAGCATCTGCCTTCTGCTCAGGTCATGATTCCAGGGTCCTGGGATTGAGCCTGCATCGGGCTCCCTGCTCAGTGGGGTCCTACTTCCCCTCTCCCTCTGCTTGCCACTCTGCCTACTTATGCTCTCTCTCTTTCTGTCAAATAAATAAACAAAGCCTTTAAAAAAGAAATGTTAAAAAATACTATTATTACTAGCTAATAATATCGTATAATAAAATATGCTTAAGCAGTTAACAAACCAATATATCTAACTCATCTGTGCTGATTCAGCAGGCACGTGTCTCCTGGCTGAGGTTTGGGAGCAGGCAGCAGAGTGCTGTGCACTGATGTCAAGAGACCTACTTCCAGTCCCAGCTGTTCCTCTAGGAAGCTGTTGGACTCTGGTGAATCACCCATCCTCCCTCTGTCTCAGTTTCTGCATCTTTAAAAGGAGAAGGACCTCAGCCATACTCTGTAAATTAGCCCTAGCTCTAGCATTCTATGATTCTCCAAATTGGATTGCCAAATGCCAATTAATAAAGATTTCCAGCACCAAATATGGATGAGAAATCCCAATATCACTGACCTCTAGGACAAGAGAAAGAAGCCTTGTGCCACACACATTTTCAACACAACATGCTGCCACCATCATTTCAGGCAGCTTGGGGAGTATCTGCCCCTGGCCAAACTAGTCACTGCCAAATTAAGGTAAATATGTTTTAAACCTGAAATTTGCTTCTGCTCGAGGGAGCATGCAACAGACCCAACTTGTCTGGCAGACAAATTGCCTCATCCTGAGTGGGCAGATTCCAAAGGAAGTTCCACTGGAATGCCTTGGGGCTCCTTTCCCAGGCCCCCACCATTTCTCTCTGATCTTTGTCACGCCACTTGGCTTCATTTCCTCCCATTCCCCTTCCTCTGGATGCATCAAACTTCACTCTGGTGGTGGGGGGTGGGGGGTGGGAAGGTTACTCTTGGCTCTCAAGAACAAACAATATCCCTTGCTAGTGCCATAGCCACAAATGAGTGAGCCCCCAATCTAAAGCCGTTTCTCAAAGTATGGTCCATTGACTATTGTATCAGAATCAGTTATGCTAAAAATGCACATTCCAGGAGCATCTGGCTAGCTAAGTCAATGGCGTGTGCTACCCTTGATCTTGGGATTGTAAATTTGAGCCCCATGTTGGGTGTAGAAATTACTTACAAACAAAATCTGTTTTAAAAAAATGCACGTTCAAATCCTACCTGGACTGCTGAGGCAGGATGTTTATGGGGAAGCCTGGATTATGTATTTTCACAAGCATGCAGATGAGACTGAAGTTTGAGCCCCATTGTCTCACAACAAAACCCCTCAAGGTCAAGGTTACTTAAGGTAAAGGCAACATAGTGGAATGCTAGGCACTGAGACTGGAACAAGGGCTCACAGAGCATGATTTGAGAAGGCGTACATGGTATTTGTTGAAACAGAAAAAGTGTCAGAGAGAGGTTTGCAGTAGCTCACGTGGGGCTTCACTGAGTGGCAGTGCTTTTATAGAATGCAGGCCTGCTCGTTTTCTTTAAAGGTGGAGAAATTTACATTTTCCTTCCTGAATTCATCAGAACCAAGGGCAGCAACTCACCCTAATTAGCCATCTCACAAGAGATCAGTAAATAAACTAGAATGTTATTTTGTTAATTATAAGGAAAGTCAGAACAGCTAAGCAAACTGGAATATTCATGTCAGCATGCCAGAGAGCTGTTCTTTTTTAGAAAAGTCTACATAGGAAGAAGGCAAAGTACCATTAGCAGGTAGTTTGAGGAGTGTGGAAATTAGGTGATGTTAATGTCATGAGATGTGATCAGAGGCACAATCTTCACCAAAGGAAGAGAGAGAAGAACAGGCCTGTCTGCCATTTAACTAAGTCCCCGCTATGAACAAAGACAGTGTCCCTATTTTTATTCTTGTAGGAAAATACTCAGCGAATGAACAAGAGTCTCTTTCCGGCTCATCTGAGCGCCCTGCGTGTGAAGACCCAATGGTAAATCTTTGTTCTTTTTTTTGTGGGGGGGGGTGCTATTTTTTTCCTAGACCCTGATGGCCATCACATGTGTCAACTCCATCTTTATTCTGTTCAGTAATAAGAAAACTGAACAGGATTCTTGAGAAGCGCCTTAGTCCTACTCACTAATAACATATCTTAGGGCAATTTCCTCTGCAAATAGGATTCTAATTCATTATCCATAATTTTGTTTATATTTTTAACCTAATCTGCAAACTCACTAAACACATATTTTAGCAAAATAAGGGTAACAAGTGAAATATTTGTGTTCCTACTGAACTACGTTCAAATTATGCACACTTGATTCTTAACATCTCTTCTCATTTATAGCTGAAGCAGACTTAAATGGAATAGAGGCAACCTGTAGCTTATTTACATGCAATGTTCATCTAACCCATCCTTACCTACCTGAGTTGCAGACTCAGCTTCCAGTCTAGATCACAATGTTGTGCACAGCCTCCCCGACATTCCATGGGTCCACTTTGTTACCATTAGTCACTTGTCATGTCAGGTCTACTGATATCTATCCTCTTGAGGTTTACAGGTTAAAATTTCCTACAATCAACTTAAATTTAGAGGAAAGCACAAAGCCAGAGAAAGCACATGTATTGAAGGCTTGCTTATGCTTGTAACAGCTGCTGGGACTGCTGAAATAGAAAACACTGGCTTCTTTCCCAAGATCTTATATTTAAAATAAAAATATAATACCATTGTACATATAAAATGGTTAAAACTTTAGGGAAATAATACTCTTAAGACCTGGTTCACATTTTTCTATTTCAATGAAGAGAATGGGGGATTATCACATAGAAAAGAGCCTAAGGCATAGATAATACAAAATAAATAATTTACCAGACATTTGTATTTTCATTTGTAATGCACTTTTAAATTTTACAGTGCAAGGTAGAAATAGAAGTAAAATGTTCTGGAAAAGTAAGCTTTCTCTGACCACACAATCTTGTCTTTCCAGATCTTTCCAGCTTTTCTCTGACCCTACTTATTCTCTGATCTTCACAAGATCTTCAGCAACATTTTCATTTTATCTCAGCCTTTCACTTTGCATCAATCCTTTCCTGCTTCATCCTTCCTTCTCCTGCCCGGATCTGATAACCTATTACTTCAACTACTCTGTATCTAGATAATCCAACTTCTTCACCCCTTTGCCCTGCTATTACTTCTGCTTTTTAATCCCCAGTCCTGTATTAAACCAAACATATCTGTCTTCTCCAGCTTTGCACACTGGTAGTCAGGCATTAAAGAAATACACACTGCTGGGTGGATTGGTGCTACCATAGGCTTAGGATATTCAGTCTCATCTGGGTTACCTGTGCTTCTAGCCAATGCTGTCTGTTTCCCTAATTAGTGTCCTTTTACTATTCTCTACAGCAAGTCCAAATTTGTGCTAATTTTCTAATGCTCCCTAACCCACCTCAAGTATCCCCACTTTCTCTAAGGAGACTGAGATGACCAGGATGACCACCACTGTTCATGAGTTTGTACCCATATCCTCCTTCCCTAGTGACTTGGAGGATGCATGCCTCAAGGCCCGTGTCACCACAGTGCTCTTGAATTTACTCTTCCCCATTTCCATCCAGGAAGTTGTTCTATCAATGATTCATTTGTTCTGTTTCTTCAAATTCTCCTTCCTTCTGGTTCATCTAATCATCACTTAATCATGTTCAAGTGTCTACTAAAAAACAACAAATAAAACTCCCACCATCCTGCATGCCTTCTCTGGCATTTATCTTCATCTCCATTTAGCTTTGTCACTTCTTTTTTATCCATCCAATCCTGCATCAAATATATGATGTGGTTTCTGCCCCACAAATCTTATCCTAAAGTCACTAGTGACTTCCTCATTGCTATAGCCAGTGAGTAGCTGGTTCTTTCATACTTACTTTCTCTGAGATATTTAGGGTCACTATCTATCTTCCTCTTTGAAATTCTCTTCTCTAATTTCCTATAGGTATGTAGGCTGCAGGTATTCTGATGACTTTCAAATAATATCTCCAGCCCAACCCTCTGCTTAAAGGTCCAGACCCTCATATTGAACCACATGCTAAATGCTTCACCTGGATCCAGATGGAACATATTCAAATCAGGTCTCATTTATTTCTCCCAAAAGCTCTTCCTTCTGTGTGCCCCAACTGCCAAGTTGGGAGCCTGGGCGTCATTCTTAACTCCCCCAGCCCCCAACAAACATCCTTATAGCCAATGGTTGCCAACTTCTTTCTACTCTACTTCCTAAAAAGAAGACCTCATTTATGACCTACTTATTAAAAGAATCAACTGACTGTTCTCCTCCTGATTCCCCTCTCACCCTAGATAAATCTTACGTGGAAATTAGAATGATGTGGTTTTCAATCTGCTCTTCTTCTATAGCTTCTGCTCACTGAATGAAAACATTGGACTTGGGAAGAGTGAACCCAGCTGCAGTGAAGGGTGCCAAGTGTCAAGCTGATTTCTTTTTTCAATATTTGTGTTGAACAGATGAGATTTTTTTCAAACTATAATCATCTTGAATTATGTATCTTTGAGCTGCTTTAAGCAGAGAAGTAAAAGAAATAAATGTGTAAATGTTCAGGAGAAGATTGGGCCATGAAAATCAGCAAAGTGAAATCATTGTGGGACTATGCCAGATTCTTGTAGTAAGAATAAATCTCATCCATTCCCTCTGAAATGGAGCGACTTGAGTTTCTAAATCACAAAGTTCCATCTTTTGCTCCAAGTGAGATATGAAGATAAACCAGAGGACAACAATATGCCTGCCACCCCCTCATCAGTCCTTCTGACACATGGGTAGATAGTCACGCCACCACTCAGAACCTTTATCTAGGTCATCATGATGCGTTTTCCAAGAACCATCTGGAAGGTGTTTTGGAAGAGAAAGACCTAGAAGACTTCAATGTTTATGAAACATTTCATGTTAATCAGACTCAAATTATTATATCAGAAAAATTAAAAGAGAAGCAAAAATGAACTAAATACCATCCAAGATTCATTTCAGCTCAAATTCTGAAATCATTTTAAGTCACTGGTTTTTAACTTTGATGATGGTAGGGGTGGGGGATATGCAGCAAATTCCCTTGAGAATCCAGGGGGAAAGATGGATTCTCTTTTATGGAAGATGCGCTCTCTCTCTCTCTCTCTCTCTCACACACACACCCCTTTATTTATAATTTCAGAGGTTTCATACTATCCCAGTTTAAGACCTTCTATCTCTCTCTGGGCACTGATTAGGCATGAATTTGAATATGACTGAACGATTTTCTTTTGTAATCAGATAAATATAAGATTCTTACCCCCCCTCAAAGTAACCAGGCTCTCAAACCTGTTCTTCTTCCATTTCTTGCCATGGATTTCCCTGGTATACTCAACTCTAAACTCAACAGAGAATACTGTTCCCAAGCCAGTGTGTCTCAGACAAGAGCCTTCGAGGCACTTGATCCTTCTCCTATCTTCATGGCCATGTCCATGGAACTGGCAGCACCATAGCACTGATTGTCTCTCCTTTCCAGTTGGACCCTAAGTCTATTATCAGATTTAGAAACTGGATCAGAAGTGGGATGTAGGAGGTTAAAATGGTTCAAGCAGCTCCTTCCTAGAGAGACAAGAAAAAATTGGTCTAGTTTGCCACAGGTGTGAGTCAGAGATAAGGGAGAATTGTTGCTATTGAACTGAAGCTTTTAAGGGTTTTGGGGGTGCTGGAAGTTGAGCTGTGTGAGCAAGACCTATAGAACTGGAGCTTGTATCAGGAGGTGAATGCTGGAGTTAAACATTTCTCACACTTAAATGTTCTCAGTACTCAGGTCACTCCACATCTCTGCAAATATGGGAGAGTATTTGTATCTGGGGAAGCGTAATTCTCACTGCTTTGTTACCACTGCGGTGTGGGATTCAATCTTTCTGTCACTAATCCCACTCTGGTTTCCCCACAACCTTCACTTTCTGGGAATTTCCCTCTACATGATTTCCTAATGGTTGTTTATTTACCACTCGCATTTCCCTACCATTCAAACACTTTTTCAAGAATTTCAACAAATGCTCACAATTTGGTCTGACTCCCTTTTTAATATTCCAAGCCATGAGAAACTATTTTGCATGTCATAGCAACTAGATAAACACGAGTTGCAATTTCTCCAATTTTTTTTTCTGCAGAATCGTAGAAAACAAAATGTTGGCAGAGTTCCATGGGGAAAAATTAGAATTTCAGCAATTTCACCTAATTCCATTACATCATCATTTCGCAAACTCACCAGTTGTTAAGACCATATTGCAAAATGTCACCAGCAATTTCACTATTTCATATATTATAGAGAAAAGATAATTTTGTTGGGTGCCTGGAGAGAAAGCAGAAGAGGAACTTGTACAAGAGAAGTGTCACAGACAGTCATGTGTACACTTGCCTCCTACAAATTCTGATAGGTGCAGAGAAGATTTTGACAAAGTGTTTCCGTTCATAATGTTTATTTTTTAAAAAGAACAAAACTGCCAACCTTAGTTTGTATCTTTGAGCTGCCACATGTGTTTGGCATATTGTGTGGAATGCAATTCCCATGAAATAGACACTTCTGTGGATCTCAAGAGTGGGGCCTATCTGCCTGGAGCTCCCTATCACCCACACCCACACCCCCCACACACACACATGCACACACACATGCACACATCCTCTGGTTCATTTCAGGGCATTCTTCGCAGTTCACCAGATTGGACAAGTGATTATAAACCCAATGTGGGTGGAGAAAAGACTCCACAACTGAGGATGTGGTGCCAACCTGTTTTGAAAAAAGGAGGAACAGTGAGAAATTAGCAAGCATAAGTTTTCAACAAAAACGATGCCTTTCTTTTCCTGTTCCAATCCCCACAGCACTGAAAACTAAACCATTATTTATGTACGTAAGCAGTGAAGCCATATAAGGGTCGAGAACACAGAATGCCTGGATTTGACTCCAAAATCCGATGGTTACTACCTATAACTATCTCACAGATGTCAGATAGGTCACTTAATTTTTTGCCTCAGTTTCCTCATTGGTAAAAGGGAGAATAGTAATAATAATAAGAGTAATATCAAAGGAATAAATAAGATACATAAGAAATAAATGAGTTATATTTAACTATATGTATAGTTATAAATACATAAGAAATAAATGAATATATATATATGTATATATGTATATACACACACACATACTTGTGATAAGCAATAGTATGTACTATTAGTATGTATTAGTATTACTATTAGTATGTACTAATAGTATGTACTATTACTTACTATTCTTGCCTCATATGTTTAAACTGTTTTGCTGGGGCAGGATAAGTCTTTGAATTACAATCACTGGCTTTTACAACTATACTTCATTCTAATCTGTGACCCATTCCTCTCTCTCTCACTGGACCATGACTGTCAAGAGAGGAAAATGACACCAGGGATGATCCCCTGAGAAGAACACTTGCCAGCTTTCTCTCCCTAATGCCTGAGAAAGGATTAAAAAGCTTCTCTGGTCTGAGGTTGGAGGAAAGAGTTAGAAGGGAAACAAAAGAGAAGAGTCTAGTGGTGGTATCTGAGATGGGTCCTTGGGTTCTGATTTGATCCATTCTCCCCAAGACTTGCTATAAACGAAGAAACAGTAGAACCCCCAAACAAGTAGGAACACCTTAGAAAAGAAGAGATCTCTGCCCTGTGTTCCAACTGGACTGAGTGTGCCAACTTCACAGAATATCCTACCATAGCATGGGCAGTTGTCAGCACAGATGGCCACAGACGGTGTTGAAACAGGGAAGACCTAAAACGTCCCCATTGGTTTTGCCCTGTGCTCCAGAGGAGTGTGGGGAAGTTTCACTGGATAAATAAGAAAGTCACGTTGAAGGGATATTAGTGTCCTGATGCAGGGATACCACAGTGGAAGTGAAGACACTTACATGGCTAGAGGTCAGTTAGGAACTTGGTGTTTCCATAGATGCCAGTGTGGCAGGATAGCAGTGCCCAAGTACAAAGGGAAGTTTGTACTATCAGTGTGGAAAGGTGCCAATAACCAGATGCCCAATTCTCTTCTCATTGATGCCATGGGATGCTATATAATGCCCCTGACCTTAGATGCCAACTCTGGGTTGAAGGGTGGGATCAGGGAGGACAAAATCCTGGATTAACTCAAGTATAAGCCTGAAACGAATGGTTTTAACTGAAACTAATTGAAGATTAAATTTCCTGCCAGGTGGTAAAATGCGGCTTGAAGTAGGAGAATAATTTGAGTTGCAAGGAAACAAGGAGCATAAGGACTGAAAAGTCATACTTGCTAACTTAGCAGAAAGTAGAAATGGCTAGGACTCATGTTCTAGATACCCTATAAATTGAGTAACTGAAGCTCCACATTCCAAGATGACATTGGGAAGGAGTTCTGTTTAAGCAGTCTTGGGTTTCACCACTTCCTTTCTAAAAGAAGAACCCCCCCCCCCCCCGCCATTGATAGACTGCTAGAAATGCCGGAAAATAAACGAAGTAAGACATGATAGTAACAGAGGAAGTAAGTGTATACTATTTACATGAAATTAAGGAGTAACTATATTGGACCCACTGTAACCGAGGAAAAAACCCAGACACCCTGGTAGATAGAGCTCTGAATTCAGGTCAGAGGTCCTATCTTGAAATCCAAACCCTCGCCTCTTACTTAACTGTGTAATCCTGGCCAAGCAGTTTAGCCTCTCAGAACCTCAGCCTCCTCATCTAAAGGTATGTCTCTAGATCAGCATGAAATGAAAGCAGATATGGAAAGTACTCTTATACAGCCAGACCCATATAGGTGCTTACTGAGTAATATCTAAAGAAAAAAAGCCCTTCCCCAACTCTTTGGTTTCCAAATCTGAATGGATTCTTTCCTCAGGCTTATAGTCCTCTGTACCATGCATACTTCCATCTCTGGCTGGGGTCTTGTCCTGAATGGGTCGATGACCAGAACCATGATGCCCCATAATTTCAGTGTTATTTGCTCTTTAGATTCTGGTAGCCCTGCTCCCTAACCCTTAGCACCCAACACTGCCAACAATCCCCACAACACACACACACACACACACACACACACACTCACTCCTCACCCCTCCTTCAGCAACCACGCCAGTGAGGTACCAGGATGCCAGGAGTGAAACCTGTCCTGTGTGGCTGGAGCCATTCCAGAGACATCTTATAACCAAGAACGGAGAGACTAGCTAAAATAAATGGACAGGTTTGGCTCTGGAATGAAGACAGAGCCAAATTGCTCAGCAACATCCCGCTGTCCAATTTAGGTGGTGTTCTAGGACCAGGTGCCGAAGGGGACTCTGTGGAAGAAGCAGAGACAAGGAATGGCACTCTCCATCACAAAAGGAGCAGAAACTTGGAAAGGAAGTAGTGCTTTTGAAAGTGTAGCTCTTTGCAAAGCTTCTGAGGCTGGTAGAAAGAAAAAAGGGGGTGCATAGGAAAGAATGAGAGATGGAGAGGTGCCCTAGGGGGCTTACCGGTGGGAGGCCTCACTGACTCCCTGACAGCTTGATGTATTTCAGTGCCAGAAACTGCTGACCATAACCTTTCTGTTTAGGTTAGCACATTTTGTTGGCTTTCTTGTTATTCTGTCCTAGCTCCCTGTCTATGTTCACTTTACTCCCTTTAATACACTTAAGTCTGGGTCCACATTTTTAATAATGAATTTAAAATGTCCTGTTGTCGGGGCTTTCAGGGAAGAAAAAACAACCAACCAACCAACCAAGTGACTACAAAGAAGCAGCAAGGGCAGCTGGAAATGCACCGAGAGGGAAGGCTCAATTCAAGCTGTAGTCCATGAAACCTGGAAAACTCCATCAGATTTTCCAGTTGCTCTCCAGCCTACACATCCCCAAGGACCTCATTGTCCCTAAAGAAAGCCATTAGTGTGCACAGACTAATGAGACCCTTCAGTCACTGGAACGGGAGAGACACAATGGGGAGTCTGTTTCTGCACACTTGGCAAGAGAAGGGCTGCTAGAAACACCTGGTCCTCTCTTCCACACACCACCCCCACCCCCGAGCTCCAGTCAGGGCATGCTGGCTGCTGCAATCGTGGCTGCCTGAGGCCTTCTGCTAGGAGAGATACCCACGAGGAATCAGAAGACTACTTTGCTGGGTCCTAGTCACCATCTGGGACTCCTGCTCCCAGCCAGGGGACATCATGTCACAGTTTGATCCTTGATAATTGCTTCTTGGAAGTAAAAAAGAGTTTTTCCTGAAAACTTACATAAAGACATTAAAAGGGATCCACTGCTTTCTTAAGAAATAAAGAATTCTCTCAAGTTATGGCGGTGGGGAAGGACACATGACTATCATGGCAACCCTTACGTGCACATGGATTCACCTTCATAGCCTAAACTCATTCGGTCGCTACTCACATTTCCTTTGAGGAAAGCCCTTGGTGGCAGGGACAGCCGAATCCTGTGCACAGAGAAGCTGTGTAGCAGCCCCTCCTCTCTCTATGGCACCTCAATGCCCAGCAAGGACCCCGTGGCAGTTCGCTCCTATGAGAGTACCAGACCACCTTTCCCTCCACAGAGCATGCACCGTGAGTTCTAGTCAATACTTCGTAAGTCTCAGGAGTCAAGACATCTGCACCCAGTGAGGCTGGGATTCCAAACTGACTACCTCAGAGTTCTGGGCAGGGCAGAGGGACTGACAAAAAGCACACGACTTTAGTCTCTACAGGAGCATCTTGCTCTCTTTTAGTTTCTACTCTGATTAATCAGTGGGGATTCAGGGCTTGTTTATAGCCTCTGTGAGCTGGGATGGTGAGTCTCTCCCTGAGGAAGTATCCGTCCTTGGCTAAAGATTGGCTCCTGGACTGGCATGGATACTCCCAAGGAAACGTGTACCTCTAGCCAGCCTTCTGCAGTGAGGCCCAGCTCCTCTGTTCTCCTCTTTGCCCTAAATAACAGCACAGGCTTAAAAACGACAGCACAGGTGGACATGCACGTGCTGTTGATGGCACAGAGAAACCGGGGTCCTGCTGGGCTGCCTCAGCTACTTGCATGTCGCCTGAGGAGAGAAAGCACCATCCTGAGCTTCACTGAGAGGGGGAATGCAGGCAGCCAGCTACCACCAAGGGGCTCAGAACCTACAAAGGCAAATGCTCAAAATAGAAGTGCAAATGTCTGCCATGACTTGTGACCCTGGCTGTGCACCAGAATCGTTGGAGTCACTGTGAGAAACAACTTCCTGAGGTGCAGCCCATCTTCTGAATCAGAATCTTAATCTAGGATACCACCTCTACTCTCAAGACTTGCTGAAGCTTCCACATAACATAACTCCCTCACCTGTGCACCTGTACATACTTCCTCAGTAGGTTTTTAACACACCCCTCCTTACCCACATGTTCACCTGTACTCCAGGTCCCACTGGACTCTGAGCCGGGTAAGTCACAGAAATAACTGTCATATGACTAGAAGTCTTCCCCTCCCTCCCCAGAAAAGAGCTGGATATTCAAAATTAAAGTTAATAGTTGAGTTTCTACATTCATAATTGGAATCATTGGTGATGTTTCCTTTTTAATTGGGATCTAGGCATCTCCAGTATCACTCCAGAATTTAGAAGGAAATTTCCTAAGACTGTTGTTACATACCCTGAGACAGACTCATGAGTCTAAGCAGTGACCATGGCCTAAATCTTTTTCAGCAGCAGGACTGAAAGGTGAGCCCGAGAAAGGGGAGAGCTGTCAGGCTCTGATTTTTTCTCTTAGCCAGTGACTCATTTGCATCTGCCACATGACAAGGGGCCCCAGAGAGTAGATGGGACAGTGTGGGCATCACCCCATTACCAATTTTCACATTTCAGAAAGACCTAGAAACAGGAAAACAGACTATGCTAAGCCCTAAAACCACATCACATCTCCTCTTTCCATACAGTTTACTTTCATTCGGCAATGTCATCAGCTATGTCACCCAGCAGTGACATATACTTTCTCCTCAAAACCCCTCTAGTAGCAAATGTCCCATGGGGTCACCTTCTCGGTCAGCTGAGTCAGAATCACAGAATTCTGGAAATGGAAACCTGACAGAGATCTTCCTAATAACAGGGAAACTGTTAATATGTCTTGAGTACCTACTGTGGGCCAGCCACTTCATATATTTCTTTTCATATAATCCTCACATGAATCCTGACATCTAAGTTTCATTGTTCTCCTAGTTTAGATGAAAAAGCAGACTTGGGAAGGTGAAGTGATCTGTGCAAGGTCACATGTCTAGTGACCCAGATCTGTATAACCTAAAAGTCCCCGTTTCTCAAAGTGGAGATTATATACAAGACAGCATGGCTAGAGTCATAAAAAGCAGCATCAACACAGCACATCCTCTGAAGTGTCAATTTTATTCAATGGCAGATAATTTAAAACACGGTTTTCACTAAAGCAAACATGCATTTATGATGGGGGAATATGAATTTGCACAACATGTAAAGATAAAACATTAGACTTTAGGAAATTCTTACTGGTGGCAAGTACTTCTGGTTTGGCCTCACAGACCCCCAGGGCTGTTACCATATGTCCCAGCCAGGAGGCAGATTCCCAACGTTTTGAAAGCAGAGCCATAAACCCAAACAGAATTTAGGAATGGCGCCCGCAAGTAAAGATGGGGGAATGGCGCGTCATTAAAGAGCAAAGAATAGTGACTCTGTTTTGTGAGGAGGCTCAGTTTCAATGTCCACCACCATCCTATAAGGCCATGAGTTCCAAGACCCTACCCACCTGACTGATGTTGTCAGGGGGCTTCCAAAGCTGTTCAATATGAAGATAAGAATCTACACCAAATGAATGAGCCAGTGGTAAGCCCTTCCTTCCCCCAAACCCCTAACGCGTGCACACCCCCCACCACACCACTTCTTTTTTTTTTTTTTAATTTCTTTTCAGCGTAACAGTATTCATTGTTTTTGCACCACACCCAGTGCTCCATGCAATCCGTTCCCTCTCTAATACCCACCAACTGGTTCCCCCAACCTCCTACCCCCCCACCCCTTCAAAACCCCCAGATTGTTTTTCAGAGTCCATAGTCTCTCATGGTTCACCTCCCCTTCCAATTTCCCCCAACTCCCTTCTCCTCTCCATCTCCCCTTGTCCTCCATGTTATTTGTTATGCTCCACAAATAAGTGAAACCATATGATAATTGACTCTCTCTGCTTGACTTATTTCATTCAGCATAATCTCTTCCAGTCCCGTCCGTGTTGCTACAAAAGTTGGGTATTCATCCTTTCTCATGGAGGCATATTACTCCATAGTGTATATGGACCACATCTTCCTTATCCATTCATCCGCTAAAGAGCATCTTGGTTCTTTCCACAGTTTGGTGACCGTGACCATTGCTGCTATAAACATTGGGGTACAGATGGCCCTTCTTTTCACTACATCTGTATCTTTGGGGTAAATACCCAGTAGTGCAATTGCAGGGTCATAGGGAAGCTCTATTTTTAATTTCTCGAGGAATCTCCACACTGGTTTCCAAACCACACACCACTCCTTGTCTCTACCTCTCCCATCCCCAGAACTTAATGTCCCTAAGTCCTAAGTATCTTTTTTTTTTTTTTTTTTCAAAAAATACACAGAATCATCTTTGAGGTGACTGCAATCATCAAGGACCTGATTTTAAGGTAGGTATGTCAGCCTATACTCTGTTGAGGCTTGAATTCCTCCAGAGAAGTTGAATTACTCCAGAGAATCAAAGAATTCTGAAAAGAATGAAAGAAAGGACTCCAGCCAGGCCCTCGGCCCAGTAGAGCTAGGCACAACTGCCAGGCATCCTATTATTAGTTGAAGTGAATAGGTTTAACCGAGGAAACCTCAGAATAAAGCAAAAACAGAGCATCACCTGGTCTGGCTGGAAAGGAGACCCGATGCAAGGAAAGGGTAGTGGCGCTGCATCTACAGACACATTGCAGCCAGTCTGTGCCATGCTCAGCTCCCCAAACACATTTGATCTCCTACCTCCTGACCCACTGGTCTTTGCACTTCCTCTTGACTGGGAGGCTCCTTTTCCACTCATTGCCTGATTAATTCCCATTGACTCATTAGGCCTCAGCTTCGATGTCACTTCTTCCAGGAAGATTTCCTTGATTCACTTCAACCTGGCAACTTCTTGTTTATTCCTATAATACCCCATATTTCCCCCCACCCTAGTGCCTATCAGACTGCATTGTCATTGTCTGTGTACTCATCTGTGAATGCCACAAGAGTGGCATTCTCAATGACAATGCCTCAAAGACAATGCCAAGCACATTGTTAAACCCTCTATGAATGCCTTCTGAATGAATGAATGATAAGATACACTACAAGTTCCCAAGGATGCCCACTGTGCCACAGGAATACACTTTTCTGGCAACCTGGCCACCTTAAAAGCCCACAGCAGTAAGAAGCAGCTTTGGAGAGGAGGATAAAGGAGAGGAGCCCAACCTACGACGTGCACTGAGGACACAGAGATAAAACAGAAAAGGTCTTTGCATTGGAGACACTGAATCTAATGGGGGAAACTATTAGGGACACAATAGTGAGGACAGATTGCATTGATACAAAGCTAAAATAGAGACAAATGTGAAAAACAAACTGGGTGAGCAACGTCTTTGCTTACATACTAATCTTACTGCTCTGGAATGTTTCACTAGACAAAGATTTTAGAAGGAAATATTCATAGAAAAAGAAGGAAATATTCAAGAGAACTTTGATGTACACAATATGTTGTTCATCTGCAAAGTAACTGAAAGTCAACCAAACTTTTTTGTATATATCATTTTATTTCATTTTACTCATGCATCAAATATTTGGGGATGCTTCTTTATACTGACACCTACTATTGGGCTGTTAGGAGGGTTCAAAGATAACTACCTCTAAGGGGCTTGGATTCACATGGAGGAGATAACTAATAACTGTAATTCAAGGCAGAGACGGCGGCTGGGTAAATCAGGATTATTTCTGTTATAAGTGACTCAATCTGATTTCACTAAGGAAGGAAACATATGTCTTATGTAATGAAAATTCCCAGGGATATCTTTATTGAGCTTTAGCTTTCTCCAGGGGCTTGAATGGTGTACACCAGTCCCCTCTCTCAATCTCTCGGCTTTCCTTACGCTGAGGTAGTATCACTCTCAGGCTCCATCATGGTAGCCACTCAGAGTTTAAGGCTCAAATCTTCCAAGGCCCGGTGTGACCTGAGAAAATAGAGCTTCCCTTTTCCCACAGGTTTTAATGAAAATTGGGGGCTAATTATCCTTGGCCTGAGTAATGATCACATACTCTCTCATGAGCCAATCCCTGAACCATGGAATGGAATTAGCTAACTGATAACCCTAGGTCCCTCCTCCAAGCAGATGTGGGGCCAGGCCTACCCAAACCACATGGGCTGAAAGGAGAATGAGGCTTGAGTGGTCAAGGGTCCTTAACAATGGTCTGATTAAATGCTTGGGACTTAGTCCTCACAACAGCTTCGTGTTTTCACCCATTTGACAAAAGGTGAGGCGAGTAAGAACAAGACCAGGACCAGAATCTGTGCCCTAGTTCTGTGCTCCCTCCATTTGTGTTTGTTGGAATTTGGGAAGCGACAATATTTCCTTGGATGACATATTATAAAATGTTCACAAGCATTATAAAACATTTCACACCCATGACTCTAACAGCAGTGACACCTGCCTCCCATCATTGTGACAACGAAAACTGCTGACACACATTTTCAAAGGTTCCTTTAAGGGCAGCACTTCCCTCACTTGAGAAAAACTGAATATTATCCAAGATGAACCTTATTATCAGGAGCTCCATCCTTCTCAAAGTTCCGAAATGTAAGCTCTAACATTTGTTTCAAAGATAGACTGAACTTTTTTGTTTTCCAAGTGTATTTTTTTTTTAATTTTTTATTTTTTATAAACATATATTTTTATGCCCGGGGGTACAGGTCTGTGAATCGCCAGGTTTACACACTTCACAGCACTCGCCAAAGCACATACCCTCCCCAATGTCCATAATCCCACCCCCTTCTCCAAACGCCCTCCCCCCCAGCAACCCTCAGTTGGTTTTGTGAGATTAAGAGTCACTTATGGTTTGTCTCCCTCCCGATCCCATCTTGTTTCATAGACTGAACTTTTGACTAGACATCTCTAGTCCAACCCCACAGGCCAGCAGTTCTGGTAGAGAGGAGAAAGGATGAGTGAAGGTGGCAGGGAAGAAGACAGGCAAAGAATGTACTCCTGGAAGGTGAGTGCAAAGGGTTGGAGGTTGGAGGTTTCAGTTTCCCATTAACGCTCCTCTGTTTCAGATACTAAAATCACAGACATTAATGCATTTTTACGATCAGGATTCAAGCTGTTTTCTGGGGGAAGATGGTATTATCCTCCCTACTTGAGTAAGGTAAGAAATTATGGGCCTGTGGGAGGCAGAGCATTCAATTCTGGACGCTAGTCATTAAGAAAGATATTACCAAATTGACCGGCATTCTGACGGAGCAAACAGGAGAGGTGAGAATTTGAAGCCAGCTCTTGACATGAAGAACACATCAAGGAACAGGTCAAACTACACCTGAGAAAACACTCAAAAACCTCCTGAGATACTGAAGACGATCATCCAGGAGTAAACGTGGAATTACTTTATATAGTCCCACTAGGTCAAATTGGGTCTGAAATAAGAACGGAAAACACCTGAGCAATGAGAGATATCTATAGCAGAATGAGTCTTCTGGTAAGCTAGTAAGTTCCCCACTGCTGGAGGTATCCAGCATCCTGAGATGATGAAGTGGGTTTTAAGCTTAGCCTCTTTGATGTTCTTAAGCAATACAAAATGGATGGTTTTAGTGCCCCCCACACGGCTAATAGCGACTACATAGAGCATATGAGTTGACAGTTATGCTCGGTTTCTACTAGAATAACTGTAGGGTTATTTTCTCCTATCCAAAAAGCCTATCAGAAATGAGTGTGAGAGACATTATTAGACATTATTGTAGTATAATTTGAGTCTTTTCTAATTCACAAAGGAAAAAGATGTCCATCTTTAACAAACTTTTGTATTTTATTGATAATAAAATACTTTTATCCAAACGAATAATCACTTGGTAACTACTAGCCTCAGGGGTTGCACTGGATGATCCCTAAGGTTTTCCAAAAGTGGAGTCTAAACCTAGGGCTAGAGTGCCTTCAAGGTGTTGTAATCTACCCACAGGACTTCTGGCAAGTACGACATGTACTACTGTGCTTCTGACTATCTCATGGGCAACGAGAGGCCCATAAACACGGGCCTCTTTAACAAAGGTTAAAATGACTTTACACACCACCCTAGAACTGCCTGGAGAAATGGTGGCAAGTTTCAGAAAGCAACTGTGACCTCTCTATGTCACTCCTTTGTCTGAAGAAGTACTGGATAAGACAGCTCTCTTTGTAAAGGGTCCTGTCTGTCCGTTAGCACAGCTTGGAGATAGAAAAGACATTTAGCATTACCAGCCTCTAACAATGAAGCCATTTTAAATCAGAAATGCTATGAGATTGGGGGTGCCAGATCAGATATTACAGAGACTGGAAAATTCCCATCTTGCCTGAAAATGCTATTGTAAGGATCTTCCCCAGTCTTTGATCTTTGAGCCCCTGGAGCCAAGCTATTGGCCTTTGCATATTCTCATGAAATCAAGTCCTTGCGAGTGGGAACACTGTTTTAGTTTGTACCATAGGATTTGGCACGATTCTAGGTCACTGCTTTGGTGAAATTACAAGACATGGATGTTTCTGGGGGACACTAGCGCATTACAGATTGTTGAAATCAACATATGGGAATGAAATTGTATGAAATCAACATACAGAAATGCGGAAAAGTGGGACTTAGTCTTTGTCAAGAGGCTCAGAGAGTGACTGTAACTTACTATTTCTGGTTCTCATCAAGAAACAAATGAATACCTTACTGCCACCACTGCCCCACATCTCAGGATTCTTTGGTCAACTCTGTCTCCCCTCTTTTCTTACTCTACACTTCTCCTTGGAGTATAAACTGTCCTTTCATGAAGATAATTATCACCTAAATTCTATACCATCAGTCCACCTGAATTTCAGACCTGTATATCTGACTACTAACTAGTCATCTTCAGAAATCAGGATGTTTTCAAACCAGAATTCATCATTTGATAATTACTAACCCCTTCTTTTCACTCCCCCCACTTCACTACCACACAAACCAGTTTTCCTCCATGTACTTCCAGTCTTAGCTAGTGGCACCACAATTGGCCCATCAGAAACATCGACTCCTTTTCCTTCATCACAGGTCTCAGCGACCCTCAGCCACACTATTTCTCTGATTGGAATCTTGGCCTCTAGTTAAAAAAAGAAAAAGAAAAAGAAAAAGAATCTGTGTGATCTTTCTAAAACACCAATCTGATCATGTCAGCCCTCACCCATTCCCATTCCCACCTCCACCTCCCTCCATACCCTGATCCCCACCCTCACAAAATATTTCCAGCTTTCCTCATCCCTTGTAGGGTAACATCCAGGAGGGATCTAACCTTGTATTTCCTCCCATTTACCCTGGATTTAATCTGTGTTTTAGATTTATCCAACTTTGGTCATCTCCATACTACATACTAGTTCTTGCCACTCTATCTTTGCGCTTATTTCCTCCCCCTGATGCTTTTCCCACTTCATCCATCTGGTAAATTCCCATTTCTGCTTTAAAACCCGCTGGCATGCCACCTCTTCCTGAAAGCCTTTCCTGACTCTCCTACTCCTTTTTGTCTCTTCATCTTACACCTGCAATCTCTATTCTTATCCTAACTCTATTGTCACTGGAAATCCTCTAGTAAGCCATGAGCTTCTTTTTTTTTTTTTTTTTAAGATTTTATTTACTTATTTGACAGAGATCACAAGTAGGCAGAGAGGCAGGCACAGAGAGAGGAGGAAGCAGGCTCCCTGCTGAGCAGAGAGCCCAATGCGGGACTCGATCCCAGGACCCTGGGATCATGACCTGAGCCGAAGGCAGTGGCCCAACCCACTGAGCCACCCAGGCGCCCCAGCCATGAGCTTCTTGAGAGCGGGGATTGTGCCTTACCTTTCTCTGCCTGTTTGGTTCTGGGTACTGCACCTGGCAAACACTAGAAGCGATTGACTCTTTGTAAGTGTAAAGAAGATGCTCTCAACCAGATTCTAAAGGGGAGGGAAGGGAGAGAGGAGGACAGATTTTTTTTTTTAAACCATCAACAATGTTTCTTATCCTTTAAAGATGGACATTGACGTTCACCCCTAAAGGCACATGATTCCTTCATTGCTGGAAAACTTTAATGATCCTTTATGAAAAAGTGAAATTCTGATCATCAGTTGCAATGAAGAGCTTCCAGAGATAGATAGTGAGGATCCAAACTGCTTCATGTGAAAATATAAGTGGTAGTCTTTACTGATGATAGAGACGCATCCCCAAGATTATCATGCTACTGAGAGACTGGTCGTAGACTGAGAGTGAGGATGAGATGGGGTGTTTCCCTGAGTGTCAGTGGAGTAGGCATCTGGATCAGATAGGCAAGAACTTGGCAAGACGACTCATTTTGTAGGGATACAAACTGTCTTAAAAGCAAGGTCACAGGCTGGTGGTAAGGGGAGGGATAACCAATAAGAGATCTCTATCAGAGAGCATGGACAAAGGACTGAGAAAAGAAACCTGTGGTGACAAGTTGTCATTTTCCCCCTATGGTATCCAGTTTTAAGGCATCCTTAAGTCCCTGTATCATTCCCTCCAGCACCCTATTCTCCAGTAAAGCTTTATGAGATGTCACAGCCCCATCTTAGCTGAACTCTGGGGAATTAGTACAGTGGCCAACATCCACTGTCACAGCATAACACAAAGACCTTCAAAATAGTCTAAAATGGAGGCAGAATATATTGCCCACCAGACAAAGAAGAATCATGTTCCTTAAGAAAAGTCAGTGAGTCTCTTGCAAGCTACAAGTGAAAGTGGCAGATATGGAGGATATGGAGAAGGGGAAGTTTTTTTCAAATTTCTGATTATTTCAAAAGTGGATTATAAAGTCTTTCTTGAGTTTAGTTACTTTTCTGGTTTAGAATTATTGAGGCACAGGTATAGTTCCAAAACAGGTTCAGAATAGGCTGCATGAGACTCTTAGAGGTCTCAGTGTCACTCAGCAGGCAAGTTTGACTAGGTATGCTTGAGGCTTAGTGAAATTTTTATTTAATGTTTTTGTTAGAGTAAAACAGTACACAGAAAGTTTATAACAGTCTGGTCTTCACACAGAAGGTGGCCATAGTTCAAAGTCAGATGGCAGTCCAAGGTGGCAAGCAACAACCAGGGTGAATTTTGAAATGTTTTGGTGTTCCTGAGAAATTCCCAAGGCACCCTGGAGAGGCTTACCTGGTAGAACATTAGGGGCTTAGATGGCAAATATTTGGCTATTAAAGGAGAGAAACTTCTGAACTTGGACCAACTAGGGCTACCTGGGTTTCTGAATGTCACCCTCAGATTAAAATTACCTTGAAACCCATTTCTTCCTACAGTTAGTAACGTTGGCTCTGACCTTTGTATCACTTGAACTCAGGGAAAACACCACATCAGAGTTAAAGGTGGGAAACTGGATCTATTCTGCACAACGACAATCACGCTCTGAGTTATATACCAAAACCCACAGATACCAGTTTTGTCTACTTAAGCAATGTGAGGCTTCCACAATCTTTTAAGGAAATATTATCATTTCCTTTCCATGAAAAATTACCAGAGATATTGTTCATTTTTTGTTTCAACACAATTGAAATCGTACATGGTAGGGAAGTTTTTAATTAGTCCATTCTGAGTAGGAACTGTGTGTGCTCACTGCGGTAGGAGCCTAATAAATTACTTCATAATCTCAACCAGAGGCTTTGTGTTGGGAAATACTCATTAGTTTGCACCAGCAGCCAGCAGCTTCCTGTGGAAGGTCTAAGAAATACGATGGTGTAGGGCAAGTTGCTTGAGCAGAACTTCTGGGGCAGTGAAAACAAATGGGCCTACATGGCGAGGGAAGCCATGTGGACCTGAGCTTCAGTGTCAGGGGGACAAAAGAACTAGAAATTGCATTCCAGCCTCTTCTGCCCAACACTTTCCTGCTCATATAGTTCTTTTCCCACCACCCCCATAAAGCCTTATTTCTTTTCAGATCTCCCCCCTTTTTTAGTGTGGAGAAATCAAATGCTTGGAAATACTGGTCCCAGACTAGTAAAGCAATGTATATACTGTTCAGTTGAGATACATACATACCTACATTCACAAACACAGAGATAGATACATAACACCAGTGGGCAAAATACTAACCCAGCTGGTAAGAATAGTTCCACTCAGAGGGAACATAGGATTTGATATGTTAGTAACTCACTTGGAGGCGAGGTTGAGACCCCAAGAGGCATGTTCTTATAATAAAAGATGTTCCCTAAATTGCTTTCTAAGGAGAGAGGATCTTGCTGATCCCAGGGTTCTAATATCATTGCACTCTGGTGGTTTGATAAAGAAGTTTGGGTGGTTGCTGGGGTAGAACTGTTCTGTGAAATAAAGAGGTAAGAATTTGAAACTGGGGGTGAAGTGTTCAGGGAGCGAACCAAGAAAGTCAGGCTTTGTAAGCAAGAAGGGAAAGAAGGAAAAAATGTACTTCTTAGCCGAGCAGAAGCGAATGTCTAAGGGGGATTTTGAAATTATTTGCTGTAGCACATACATGATAAACTCCTCCCTCCATTTGCCCTAGAAAACAGTTTCCCAGAAGCAGACCCCGAGGCCAGGATTCCTGTGCTTGGGGCTTATGAAGGAGGTGCTCCCAAGGGAGACCAAGAAGGGAGCAGGCAAAACGAGAGAAAGAAGAGGGCAAAATCAAGCTAAAATGAAATCCAGGCACAACCCACCAGTCTGATCCCACAGGGGAGCAGCTCAGTGTTGTCCCCACTGGTGGTAAGCAAGCTGGGCTCTCACACTCCTCACCCTGTCAATCTTTGGTTGAGGGTAAGGTGGAGGAGGGGGATCAATTCACACGCACTCTGTTACAGAGGGCAGTGTTCACTGAGGAACAATTGTACAAGGGGTTGCATGCAAGAAGCCAAAGGGATAGGGAAGGCAGAACAAAAAATGGTAAAAGGGGAAGTGAGGAGATCTGATAGAGCACTATAGCATCCACTACATAAATCTATAATAAAGCCTGCATTTGCTCACCATCGATGGTGTAGCAGTCCATTCTTCATGCTAACTCAAAGAAAAAAACAAAAAAACAACCTAAAGGTCAAAACCTTTAGGGAGTAAAAGCCGAGACTGTCCTTGTCGGTGGTGCAGAGAATGAGGAAGACCTGACACCTAACTCCACAGGCTTTTGGAATCAACCTCACAAATCATCCAAATATATTATGTATTCTCACGAAGCTATACTGCTGATGCTAGATTGAGATGGCAGCGATCTACATATAGCAGGTACATGTATTCACATCTCTAATCATTTCTGCTAGTAAAACGTCCATGGCTCCTGCCTGCCCACCTCACACAGTCCAACACCAGCCTCTTACTGCAGCTTCATCTCAGCCAAACTCCTGCCGTGAGCTGCTCCTCATCCACACTCCATGTCGTCCTTCCACGGTAGCCACAGCTAAACTAAACCTTCACAGGCACAGGCACTGAGCCAATATGCATCACGGGTGTCACTTAATCCTAACAATAACTGCATGCCTTAGGTGTTATTTAATTTCACAAGTGAGAAAACTGCATTTTGATGAGGTAAAATCCAAGTTCTCTAAGTGGGTCAGGGGTGGGGCAACATTTGGACCTAGGACCTGGTGACAGAAGAGTCCGTGCTTTTAGCTGTCGTGCTCCTTTCTCTA
Source organism: Mustela nigripes (assembly GCF_022355385.1). Classification (NCBI taxonomy): domain Eukaryota; kingdom Metazoa; phylum Chordata; class Mammalia; order Carnivora; family Mustelidae; genus Mustela; species Mustela nigripes. The sequence continues at coordinate 38,097,520 of NC_081565.1, read as the reverse complement.
TGGACATTGTCTCCCCTTCTAAAGCCCTTTCCCCACTTCAGAAAGTCCATGCCCTACCACTTTCCAAGAGACAGTGCCAGGCTATCTCCTTTGCAAAAACTTTTAAATTAGGCAGAATTCTTGGAGGGAAGGAATAAAAATCCAATATACAAGAAAGGAAAATTATTGGCTTGAGCATTTGGGAAAAATACTGGGGTGGTCTACATGTTCAAAGGGATTGGCATAGGAACCAAGGCTTAATAGGGACTTAATGCAGCTAGAATCTTCTTTCTACCTCTATCATTCATCTACCCCCCCCCCCCCAGCCAAATAGCTTTAGCAATATGAAATACCTCTCTCTCTCATCATCCATTTATCAAGTCAGGAAGGGCCCTGATTGGCCCTATTTGGGTCATGGGTTTAACCCCTGCCTTTACCTCAGAGTCCAAGGGAATGGATTATTATGATCAGTGAGACCATGGACATGGGATCATTACATGAGGAAGGAGTTGGGAGAAAGCCACTCTGGCCAGTTCATAGCAATCGCTCCTACAGTTTGTTATACAATCTATGAAGATCCAGGCAGAATTATTCTGTTCCACTTTGTCTGGCATAAAACAACCATTTATCATGCTCACAGACTCTATGGGTCAGGAATGTGGACGGGACATAGCAGGGATGTCTTATCTCTGTTCCACAGCATCTTAGGCCTTTGATGAAAGACTTGAAACCAGGGGTTGGATAATTCTGAAGGCTCATTCATTCACGCGAGTGGCAGCTGAGGTTGGTACTCAGCTTGAGCCTCAGTTCCTTTCCACGTGGCCTCTCCGTGTGGTCTCTCTGCATGAGAGGGTTTGGGTTTTCTCACAGCAAGGTGGCTAGGTTCTAAAGCTGAGCATCCTGTGAGCAAAAGCCATGTGGGAACTGTACTGCCTTTTCTAACTTAGCTTCAAAATGCCACATTCAAGTTTTTGGAGCCTTACAAGTTTGCCCAGATTCAAGGGGACGGGGGAGGTGGGAATGAAACTCCACTTCTTGATAAAGTATGGCAAAATTCTGGAAGAGAATGTGGGACCAGAAATATTGCTGTAGACATCTTTGGAAAATACAGACTGTCACACATTTTCCCCTGTGAAGTCTCTTTGTGTTCGTCATATCTTCCCTAAATTATCATGAGCTCTGTAAGATATTCATCTTTGTTATTTCCGTGCAGTGCCTTGAGTAAGACCTTATATGGACAATATATCATGGATAATAGGTCTTCAAAATAAGTTGATTGGCTAAATATCTCTAACTTAATGGCATCACAATTTTTTCACTAACTAACTGTGTGACTGTGAGAAGTTCATGCAACATCTCTGATGCTCGGTTTACAAACTGAGAATGTTTAACTAAAGTTGTGGTTTCTAAACATTCCAGCTTACAAATCACTTTCTTCAAATTACATCTAATGCAGAATTCCAATATGTAAAACAGATTTGGAGGGGGAAAAAAGCCAGATGTGGATAAGAGGGTATGCTGGTGCACTGTTGGTGGTAATATGAATCAATACAGCCCCTATAAGAAACAGTATGGAGAGTCCTCAAAAAATCAAAAGTAGAACTACCATATGACCCAGCAATCCCACTTTGGGTATATATCCAATGGAAGTGGAGACAAGATCTTGAAGAGATACCTGCACTCCCATGTCTACTGTAGCTCTATTCACAATACCCAAGATATGGCTATAACCTAAGTGTATGTCAACAGATGAGTGGATTAAAAAGATATTGTGAGTGTATGCAGTGGACTATTATTCAACCATTAGAAAGAAGGAAATCCTGCCTATTGCGACAACATGGATAAAAACTTGAAAGCCTCCTGCTCAGTAAAGCAAGCCAGACAGAGAAAAATAAATCGTGTATGGTATCATTTATATGTGGAATCTAAAAAAAGCCTAACCAATAGAAACTGAGACTGGGGCAGTGGTTAGCAGGGGCTGAGGAAGAGAGCAGGGACAGTGCAGAAACTGGGCAGATGTTGGTCGAAGAGTACAAACTTCCAGTTATAAGATAAATAAGTTCTGGGGATCTAATGCACTACATGGTGTTTAAAGTAAATAATACTGTTTTATATACTTGAAAATTGCTAGGAGAATAGATCTTAAATGTTCTCACAACAAAAGAGAAATGGTAATTATGTGATATGTTGAAGGTGTTGGCTAAAATTATGGTGGTAATCATTTGCAACATGTGACTAAATCAACATATGGTACACCTTCAACTTACACAATGTTATATACCAAATATGTTTCAATAAAGCTGGTGGGGAAGGAAAAAAAGAAAAATGCTTTTTTGGAAGCAGGTCTGCCCTCTTCTCTCCCCTCCTCTTAGCTGCTATAGATGATCCTGAGACAGTACCATGGAGCTAGTGGCCATCTTCTATTTTTAATCTTCTAGAATCTCCTCTGATAACAGGATCTACCTCTTTCTGAGGAACCTCAACCTCCTTCCCACCACCACTCTCCCATTCCACTTGATTTCCACGGAACTGACCCTAGTGCCCAGCTCTAAAGATGAGAATGTGACCCAGAACTGCCCAAGCAGACTCACCAAGACTGGTTTGAAAATAAGCCTGACTCATTTTCGGTCAGTGAGACTAATTCTAAGACTTTTTATTGAAAATGTCAGGAAGGAAGATGCTCTTTGTCCTGGGATTGCTCAGCTGGTAGAATAAAATCCTAAAGCTGTTGTTAGCCATCTTTGCTGCTTCGTGGCAAAGAGTCTAACTGACAATGAAGCTCTAAAACACAGGGAAGAAGAACTAAGACACAAGAATGAGAAAAGCAGGGAAATGGTAAGTTGATAACATTATTTGAGCATCTGGATCCAGGCATGCCTGTTGCTAATATTAACCCTGGATCTTTCCAGACAGTTTGGTTGTTTTGCACTACTTCTGAATGAAAGAATTACAGCAAATACACAGAACTGAAGGTTCTATAGAACACAGTTTGAAAACTACCACAGTAGATCATCTTTCTGGCCCTTTGCCCTTCGTGAACCTCTGAAGGTATAGATATTTCAGCTTTTCATCATTTGTCACTATAGCACCATAGCACTGGAAATGCACCGGTTTCTTGGAAATTACAGAATATCTGAAGGCCACGAGGACACCAGGAAAATGCCTGTGGATAGATACAAGGCTCACTTATGATACCATCTGACATTTGCTCTAAGGCAACCAGACTTTCTGTTTCTAGGGATTGAAATCAATAGATATGAAGCTTTTAATCATACATAAATTCTATATTAAAAAGCCGTATGTCAGGGGCGCCTGATTGGCTCAGTCAGAGGAGAATGCAACTCTTGAGTCTCACATACATACATACGTAGCCATATGTCTTCTGTAGGAAAAACCACATCAATGGACCTTTAAAAATTTTCATTAATTGTGGAGTCAGAGGAGCAGATTGTTAAATGCCCATTTTGGCAGAAGAAAAGGAAGAGACTGACCAACCAAATCTGATTGGCTTAAGTGTGCTTGTTTCTGCCATACATTTATCAAAGCCCTGTTCATTCATCTGTGGAGGGGTGGTAGTCTCTCCCCCACACCCCTATGTAGATATGCTTTAAGGATTAAAAGCAGAACCTGGTGCTTTTTAGCTCTTCTTTTAAAACTTCTGAAATATCCAGGACACCTGGGTGGCTCAGTTGGTTAAGCAGCTGCCTTCGGCTCAGGTCATGATCCCAGCATCCTGGGATCGAGTCCCACATCGGGCTCCTTGCTCAGCGGGGAGCCTGCTTCTCCCTCTGCCTCTGCCTGCCATTCTGTCTGCCTGTGCTCGCTCTCCCCGCCCCCCCGATAAATAAAATCTTAAAAAAAAAAAAAAAACTTCTGAAATATCCCTTTGAATTTTTCTGTACCCTGCAGGGGGCCATTTATAGATCTATATCAAAAACATGGAACCATATGTGCTATAGTGAGTGCTGTGAAGTGTGTAAGCCTGACAATTCACAGACCTGTACCCCTGGGGCAAATAATACATTATATGTTAATAATAATAAAAAAAAAGAACATGGAACCGCCTCAGACCACAAATGAATCTCACAACCTAGTCAATGTTGACCACTGTAGGATCTGATGTCTTTGGCAAAGGATGTTATTTCAGCCTATCTCAGGGCCCAAAAGAGTCTTGGTGCTGAGTCAAGTTGGATGCTTTGCCTCTGTGTGATACTGTCTCTACCCATTTTCCTGCAGTTATTTCAAAGAGATTTCATAATACAGGAGGATCACCACAAAGATTACTTCTAAATGGTATTTAAATCTGAACCCTGAACCTTACTCTTTTCCATGCTTTTTTTTTTCAAGATTTTATTCATTCATCTGTGAGAGGAGAAAGCGAGAAAGAGAGCACACACAAGCAAGCAGAGGCCGAGAGAGAAGCAGGCTCCCTGCTGAGCAAGGAGCCTGATGTGGGACTTGATCCCAGGACCCTGGGATCATGACCTGAGCTGAAGGCAGAGGCTTTAACCCACTGAGCCACCCAGGTGTCCCTCCGTGCTTTTCTTAAGTCACCTTTGTACCATTCCTATTTTCAAAAGATATTGCGGAAACATCTGTGTTTTAAGTTGCGTCCCTATCACGTGCAGGAATTCCTCTCTCTTTTTTCTCTGCTGCCTCATCCTGCCAGGAGTCAGACTAGGTTATGTCACAGTCATTTTCAGGAAGGCAACAGTGTTGCCAGAGCCTCAGGATTATACCTTTCTCATACAGAGCAGTATCATTTTCAGGGCAATTGCTCTTAGAAATATATACCTCAACGTGAACTTGAGGAGGTAGTGATGAGACATGGAGGGTTCTGGAGGCTCAGCTTCAGGGGGTCTGCTAGAGAGGCCCCTCTCGTTGATGAAGAGAGACTAGGCAGGGCCCTGCACATAGTAGGTACTTATTAAGTGCCAAATGAATGAATGAATCGGTGACTAGAAGAGTGGGATAAAACATGCAATTTCACCCATTTCAGTGAATTCACATAGGAGTCCAATAGTGGAAGAGGGAGAAATGATATGTGACCACCTCTTGTCCCTGTGGGATAAACCTGAGGATCTATAAGTAATTTCCTAAAGATTATTTTCCTAGATTCTTACCTTACTGATGCTTAAAATCAAGGAACATCAAAACTGGAAAGGACCTTATATGCAAAAGTTCTCTTCTAAATATCTACACTTGGCCCTGAAGATCTCTGAACTTAAGTTTTTCTGAGCATAGTGTGAAATATTAAGAGGTATTATTTGGAGAAGGAAATACAAGTTTTGAAACAGGTTTTGGAAGCCACGTAGTAAACAGAAGTAAATAGACATCTTTACTGTTGGGTTCTCATAGTTTGTTTGTTTTTATTTGTATAAACATTATTTGTTGATCATTAATCAAGTGGAGGTCTGCATCTTCCCTCCCCTCCATCACATCTTGTCTCTCTCATAGTCTTTATTGGCTATTGTTTATTGTAATTCTCCAAGGGATAATATAGTGGACAACGTTCATCAAACATTTTTAAAACAGAACACCCCCCCCTTTTTTTAGTTTCTCCTATCACTGTTACAAGGATCTTTGATTCATGCTTTTGGAAAGGCTGTCTTAGAACAAAGTTCTGATTGTATTTCTTTTTATTTCTTCTATGGATATATTCAGCACAAGGCAAATCATTCTCATTCCCTTCTTTTTTCAAGCTCTTTTCTTCCTAATAATGTAGTCCTAGTCCTAAAACTGTGTTAAAATATCTTGATTCACCCCAAGTTACTTAACACAATACAAATAAAAATACCAACAGTTTTTTTTAACTAGTAAAGATGATTCTAATGTTCAGATGGAAAAACAAAAACAATGAAATAAAGAAGGAAGAGAGGTTGTTACCATCAGATCTCAAAATGTATTATAAAGATATAACAATTAAATAATTGCACATTCCCACTTCAACAGATAACAGTAGAACAGAACAGAAAGAAATGCATCAAATATCTGCAGGCACCTGAAATCAGTGGGGAAATAGCACTGCAATTTTTAGAGCTGGAACACTGACTAGCCATTAAGACAAAAATAAAACCAGATCCATACTTAATATCTTATGCCAGAATAAATTCCAAATGCTCTTAATGGACAAAAGATTTAAGTGTAACAAATGAAATCCTAAAAGCACTGAAAGAAATTATGGAGGAATTTGTTTTATGATCTTAGAGTGGGAAAGACCTAATTATAATAAAAACCCAAAAGCCATAAAAGAAATGAATGAAAAACCTGACTACAAAAAAAAAAAAAAAAAAAATCAAGGTTCTACATGGCAAACCAACATTAACAAAGCCAACAAACTGAGAAAAAAGTTTGCAACTCATATCATAGGGGAAGATTCAGTTCTCTAGTTTAGATGAGCTCCCACAGATCAGTAAAAAAGACTAAAACTACCATAGGAAAAAATAAAGGATATGATCTTTCCACAGGGAAGGAAATACACATGTCTTAAAACATCAGAAAACACAATCAATCTCATTCATTATAAGAGAGACTCAATATAAACTATACTGAGATATCATTTATCATAGTATGTATAGGAAACTACTCTGTGTAGAGAGAAAGGTTAGAGGGGAGAAGATGCTAAGCCCCAGTATATACACAAAATCCATCCACAGGTTTGCCTAAGAAAATCTTACTATTGTCATTTGTAGAGAAACTTGGTAGTTGAGAGACAAGGAGAGAAGGAAGACCTCACTCATCACTCTCTTTTCTTTTGACTCATGAAAGGCTTTGAAACACGTGAAAAAATAAAGAAATGAAGTTGGACCTAAGAAAATCTATTTTTACTCTCTTTCCGCTATGCCAGTTGGCTCAGAGATGGCTGGCCTCTGCCACTGCCCTCCTCTCGTTTCCAAAGGGTTCTTTAAGAACTGAAAGGGCTGCTCAAAGTCTTCATGATACACCAGGCTGGTTTTCTAGCTCATGAAATGAATGTTGTCCTCATGATTTCAGAACACAGTTTAATGTGATGTCTCTGACAGAGCAGCTGTGGCTTCACTTAGCAGCATATTTGAGCATTTTAGTCTAAATACGGCAGTTGGATTCCTAGAATAAAAGGTGGTAAAAGGGATGGAACTATGAAACTGTGGAAACAGACTGATTTTCTAGGTGGCGCATATTAAGTTTCAGAACTATAAATTTTATTTTTACATTATTCTCCTGATTAAATTTTATAACATAAGTAATATTTATCTCAACTCAAATACATAGATATACATGTTTTGTTTTCTGTCTCTTAACTTTTAACTGATAAAATGTGATGATTTCCCTCACAGCACTGGGTGAACAGCTGTAGGATGTTACAGCTAGAAGGAACCAGAAAGATCTTTTAATGGTGTTGTTCACCATAAATAATCTGTTTGCTAGGTATCAAGGGAATATCAGGTGACCTCCCTCCCTCTGTATTTGAACCCATTTCCCATTTCTGGTAGGATTCAATACAACAGTCCATTTCAGACTCTGAAAAGACATGTAGGGTCATCATAGCTTCCACTAACATATATTAAGCTTCCCTAGAGGGTGGTAAGGAGAACTAAAGGGAGCCTCAGAGTAGCAGAGTCAAACAGGCTTAGGAAATAACACAAGAGCCCACCAGCATCACAGGAGCAAGTAATTCAAACTCAGTTCAAATAAACAACATTACAATGATTTATATAGGTTATGCCTCCCTCCACTTTACAATCATATTGTAGTTCAGCCTTCTCCCATTTAAAAAATGATGACCATTCTCATCTCTCAGTCCAACCCCTGTGCATAACCGCAATAATCCCAATCTTTTAAGCATCAGGCACCAAGACAGAATGGAGAATTAAAGCTACAAGTACAAGCTTTGCTCCCAATGTGAAGGAAACACATCCAATCCTTCTTCTCATGGGCATCTCACATCATGTGCTATTTAATACCTGCCTTTGACACTGAAGTGTCCTCAGATGGACCCAGACTTTTCTGAGAGTTTAAAACGTATCAAATGGACATATATCAACTATGGAATTTCTTCTTTTTTCCAGTGGTCACATCTCATTTGTATATCATAACTGTTTGAGAACATAATCTACAAATAAAACCAGTTTGGAATCCACCAACCTAGACTGCACAAGCACTATAATGCGAAGGAAGATAATGACAGGATGGCCCCACCCACAGAGAGGGTCATGTGGGACTTTAGAGAGCTCCAAGCCCCAAGGACAGAAGAATACAAACTGCTGAGGGTTTGAAAAAGTTGTTGACCTCAGATCCCCTATTCTCACCACTACCTCCGTGTTGAGTCTCCCCTCAAGTATTTGATGAACCACTATTCCCCATATGATGAACCACTGTTAGTGCTGATGAGAATTCTACTCTCTTGTTCTCTGGTTCCCAGGTAGAGGATCTTCCCCAAAGGAAGCCATTTTGGAGCAAATACTGCCAGTTCTCTCCTTTTTCCTACCTAAGTCTAATTCCTCCATATGGGAGAGTCACTTATCTGATTAATGAGATGGAGAGCTCCTGACTTCTGTTGGTTCACATTCCCCAGGGAGTGGGGCCTTGAGTTAGATGAGAACAGTGCTGGCCTTTCAGACTTGCTTGGAGCCCATACATGGGGACACCTGTGTTTCTGATCTGCCTTCAGGAAGCGACAAAGTGCATCTCTGTTCTCAGGCTCCAGCATACCAGCTTGTCTCTCTAACTCTGCTGTTTTTGTTTTTGTTTTTCTGGGGTGCTCTCTCTTTCTCTTGCATCTGACAAGATATGAAGTAGGCTCCCTTCAGTGGCTCGCAGATTAGATGCGCCTGGAGTTCTTTGTGTGGACATCCTTTCCCTCAAATGAGTCCCCAGGTCTAGGCTGAGGTGGAAGGGAAGTAGTAGGTAATCTCACTCTGCCCCAAGTCCAAGCTGTGTTCTCCAACATGATAGGTTAGAAATCCTTTATCTCGGACAACATATCTGATATTATATTTTAAGCCTCATTTGTCTTTTATTGTTTACTTATAGAATTGTTAGAATGCAAAATGGAAAAGAGGTCAGGATCCCCAAAATCTCTAATGCTCACCATAGGGTTCAAGCAATCATGGGGTCCTTCTGCCTTATATGGATCATGGTGCCCACTTGTCCACCTAGCAAGGGTATATGGGTATATTAACTGCCCCGGAATTATTAGAAAGAGAAAAATTATGGTCACTGTATTATAGCTTAGTGCTTCCAGCAAGAGGCCTGTGTATCAATGGCCTAAACTGGGAGGAAGGTAGCCATTGGAGTCAGCCAAACTTCAGCTTCAATTTTAACTCTTCTACCTATTCATTCTGTAACTCTGGACAAATTACTTAAGTTCTCTGATCCTCTGTTTCCTCATCAACAAATAGGAATAATTCTTTTCCTGTGGGTTTTTTGCAAATTAAATTAAATCACATATACTATCATAACATATAAATTAATTTATATACATTAAGTGCTTAGCACATAGCCAGTGCCCTCAGAATGGAGCATATTAATATTTCTGTGTAGCTGTAACTGGTAACCCAAGGAGTTCTCCTTGGATCTAATAACTCCGCTAGTAATATATGCAATCTCACATACAGAGCCACAACCCTGGAAGGCCCAGCCTCTGCTTGCTAAGCATCCCCATAAAGAAGAGGGTGTTTGGTGGCAGCAGGGGGTGAGAAATGGGACACATAGTTTTGAATCTGTGAGTCCTTGGGTAGTGGTGAAGGTCCTGAGTGAGCCTAGGACAGTGAGGAGCAGTTGATAAGCCAGGGACAGCCTTTGGCAACAGCGCCAAGGAAGAACAGCTGGGGGTGGGGACCACTGGCAGCCATGAAGTGTGGGGGGGTAGGTTGGCCATTGCTAAGGCACCAGCACCAATTTCTGGAGCAGTTGTGACATGGCCCATTTGCCAACTAAGGCTGTGCTTCTGAGGCAGCTCAGCATGGCCTTGGCCGGAGCCTTCTTGCAGATGGCCACAGCAGTGAGATCCTGAACTACTTCAGGAGCAGGGATGGGTACCAGCGATCAGAGTTCTGTTTGTGTGGACCACAGGACCACAGCTCAGGGACGCGGGTGTGGTAGTGACTGTCGGCAGCCTCATGGTTTGTTTCATAGTGTATTCGCTTTGGGGGAGGGGCTGCTGTAACAAAGTACCACCAACAGGGTGGTTTAAAGAACAAAAAATTATTTCCTCACAGTTCTGGAGACTAAAAGTCCCAGATTAAGGTTGTTTCCTTCTGAAATCCAGGAGGGAAAATCTAGTCCATGCCCCTCTCCTAGCTTCTGGTGGTTTGCTCTCAATCTTTGGTATTTCTTGGCTTGTAATTGCATTACCATAACCTATGCCTTCGTCATCACATGTCATTCTCCTTCTGTGTGTGTGTCTATTTCTGTATCCAAATTTCCCCCCTTTTAAAGGACACCAGTCAAACCGGATTAAGCCCACCTTAATGACCTCATTTTAACTTGATTACATCTATAAAGTTCTTATTTGCAAATAAGGTCATATTCTGAGGTACCAGGGGTTAGGACTTCAACATATCTTTTTGAGGGACACAGTTCAACCCATAACAATAAGATAGCCTCAGAGGCAGCAGTGGGTTCATTTGTGGAATGCCTGGGTACACTATCTCCCCAATGGGATGGGAATGGGACCCCCAAAGATATAATTCTCTGGCCTAAGGGATAATTCTACAGACTTCCAAGCAGCATTTCCCACTTCCAGAGCTGAAAGACCATCCATCATGACTGCCCTCCCTCAAAACTCTACCAGCACCCTTCCCCAGAACATCTTCCCCTCAACAACTTCCCCCTTAGGAGTAGGGTGCTATTCTAGCTCACTGCTCATCTTGTGAACACACAGGAGAACGTGATGTGGATGAAGAGGCCAAGTTATGACTTCTGAGCATACTCTGTAGGCAAAGGGCCAGTAACCCTTGCTGGGAAAAAAAAAAAAATCATTCAGGGAGGCCATTCAAGTATCAATACATGGATCAGATTCAGGAGTCAAGGATGGTATGAACATAATGGCATTTAAATGTCTGTTTGATGAGTCCTTTGGAAATCCTAGTCCCCTGCTATCTCTCTCTCTGATAAATAGGGTCAAGATGTCAAGCTGAGGGGCACCTGGGTGGCTCAGTGGGTTAAAGCCTCTGCCTTCGGCTCAGGTCATGATCCCAGGGTCTTGGGATCGAGCCCCGCATCGGGCTCTCTGCTCAGCAGGAAGCCTGTTTCCTCCTCTCTGTCTCTCTCTGCCTGCCTCTCTGCCTACTTGTGATCTCTATCTGTCAAATAAATAAATAAAATAATCTTTAAAAAAAAAAAAAAAAGATGTCAAGCTGACACTAACAGGATTCTTGACTATACAGGGATTCAAGTTTCCAGGACTGGATAAAAGGCCCAGTCTTTTATTTCACTTGGACATCAAAGCTAAACCCACAATGATATCATAACATGCTTGGTTTGTTAAAGGTATTTTCATCATGTCATCAGAGATTCTGAATTTGCTCTGCTATGAAGTGGCTTGCAGACAAAGGCAAGTAAAAATCTCTGTTATTTGGATATCCATTACTAGTTTATCCATAAGCCAGGGAATTCTTCCTTAAAGTGGTATCTTGAATTATGAAGAACCAGGGGAGGATGCCAGAGGCTACAGTAGAAACTGTTGAGAAGATGGAGCAGAAAGCAAATCCATGGACTGAAATAGACATTCATGAATCAGACACATAGGTTAATATCTCCACTATTAAACACGATGTGGTGGGGTGCCTGGGTGGCTCAGTTGGTTAAGTGGCTGCCTTTGGCTCAGGTCATGATCCCAGAGTTCTGGGATTGAGCCCTGCATGGGGCTCCTTGCTCAGCAGGAAGCCTGCTTCTCCCTCTGCCTGCCACTCCTTTGTTTGTGTTCTCTCTCTCTCTCTCTGACAAATAAATAAAATATTTTAAAAATTTTTTAAAAAGAAAAGTGGTGTGGAAAATGGGGGTGCTGATTTAATCACATCCTCCCCCATGCTGGTATTCAGAACAGAGGCAAGGGAAAAATAGTCAGCTTTAATACTGGCTAAGCTGGATTTAAGACTGAAGCTGAATTTTCTGGTCAAAGAAGGCACCTCTTACTACATACTTCCACGTGTGGTTGTGGGAATCTGATGTGAGACGGCTGGGTCTGCAGAATAGGTAGTTCCCCAACCTACAGTGTGCCATCACAGAGCATCCAATACCCACAGATTGCAGGAAAGAATCGGAGAGAGGAAAAACTTCTAGGCTACCTCTAGAACAGAGATATCCAGCCAATTTGCAGGTGAGAATTACTGGGAGCTTTTAAAATCCCTGAAGCCTGAGCAACATCGACCACCTTGTACATACCAGGCACTAGTACATACTTGAAAGCTCCTAAGTAATTCCATGGTGCAGGTAGGGCTGAGAAACAGTGCTTTGGGGCTGGAACTTAACCCAGGTGTGTTTTCCAAAAGGAAAGTTGAAGCAGAAAAAGAGAATGTGCATGGTTTCAGAAAGGTAGGCTTCAGAGATGGGGTCAAGATCAGCAGAAATTTTTCCTCAGAGAGTCTCCTCAATCAGGTAAGTCATTCTTGCCAGAAAAGGAAATCGAGGGGGTAGAGAGAGGCAGGGGCCTCCTCCTCAGGATTTCTTCAGCAAAATGTCTAGTCTGTGGGCCAAGACAAAAGTGTGAGGAAACAAAGAGTATGCCAGTCCCCCTAACAACAGGCGTAACAGCTACAGTGACTCAACTCCCACTGTGCACCAGGAGCTGTTCCATCTACTTCTGTACATTTAAACTTTGGAACAATCCTGTGAGGTAAGTCTAATTATCCCCATTTACCAATGAGGAAATGGAGGACATGGAGAGGTTAAGTCACTTGCCAGGTTCAGGGAGTAATTGAATCACAGGGCTGGCTTGTCTGGCTGCAGAGTCTATACTTGTTCTGTCATACACAGTTAGTTAGTTTCTAGAGATAGAAACAGAATTCCCAGAGAGTTCAAACTCTGTGTGTGTGTGTGTGTGTGTGTGTGTGTGTGTGTGTGTGTAACAGGATGAGGATCTGTGCTTCATTCGGGTTCTTCAAATTCTACAATTCTTCTTTTTAAATACCTACACATATACCCATAAAATACTGTCTTTCCGCTAGATGATGTACACAAAGTTCAGGCAGAGTATTTTACCTGGATAATTGGAGTGATGTCCTGGGTATGAAAAAGTGTGTGATGTCAAATGATGGATTAAGTCCTCCAAGTGCCAGAAATTTACCCAACCAGAAGCCCATTAATATTGGTGGCTTTCCTCTTGCCTTTGGGGTCTGCAAAAGAAATGCCATTTAAAAAAATAAGCCAATCAGAGAAAGACAATTATATATGATCTCTCTGATATGATGAATTTGAGAGGCAGGGCAGGGGGTTGTTGGGGGTTGGGAAGGGAAAAATGAAACGAGATGGGATCGGGAAGGAGACAAACCATAAGAGACTCTTAATCTCTTGAAATAAACTGAGGGTCACTGGGGGGTGATGGGGATATGGAGAGGGTGGTTGGGTTATGGATATTGGGAAGGGTATGTGCTATGGTGAGTGCTGTGAAATGCGTAAGCCTGATGATTCACAGACCTGTACCCCCAGGGCAAATAACACATTATATGTTAATAAAAATAAATTTTAAAAAAGAAAAAAAAAAGAAAGAAAGAAATGCCATTCTATATACACTTTGCCTGAAGCTTCCTAGAGTGTGAGAGTCCTGGCATTTGGATAGAGAGTTCATCCTCTGGGACCCTGCCAACTGCAGTGGAATAGCTCAAACCTCCAGGCTATGAAACCTCCCTGTCAAGGACCTGTGGACACTCTATTTCTCCAAGGGGTATGCTGTATGCAAGTTAGCAAAAGGAAAGTTACTGTATCTCTCAAATGTCCAAATTGAAATAAAATCTCTGTGAAGAAGACGCTAGTAAGGATGACTTGAGCCACCCACTTGGCTTTGTCACAGAAGAATAGGCATGTATCTGTGTCCCTAACGCACGTCATCCTAACGTAACTTGTATATTTGACAAGATAGAATGCAAAAGAAAGAACAAGAAGCAGTACAGGATCCCTGGCCCCAGAGTTTAGGGGAAAGAGCTTAGGACCAGAATTCCACAGATTTTGGGGGGCACTTGTTCCAAGTTCTGAAATCCCTAACAATGCTGCAGTGACAGGATGCAAGCTTGAATGTGATTCAGGCATGAGCTGAAGACCAGGGAGGAGATGTCCACCAAAACTATTTTTCTTTTGTCAGGAAAGCTTCATAATGCCCCAGTTTCATGATGCCATTTTGGTGGAATCAAATTTCAAGCAGTTCATAATTATGGAATTGCTTACATTATGCTTCAGTTACAAGGCCAGTCACTACAGAGGCCAGCTTGTTAGGGACCCAAGAGGTAACCAGGGGATCAGCAGAGGCAAGTTAGGAACTCCCAGCCTCTTGCTTCACAGTCTTGAGCATAAAGTGACTAAGCAGCAAGCCCCTTCAGTTAGTGCTGGGTATGTCCTGTACTTTCCAATTTAATTCCGAATATTATCTAAAAGTTATAGAGGCTCCAGAGAAGGCTTTAACTTCTAGCAGACAGACAGATGACTTTAACTCAGTCCTGTATTGCAGTTTTGCAAGACCTGATCTATTTCTGGTTTGTTCTTACTCCATGGATATAATAATACTTGAAGATCCCAGCTAGCATCATGGATGGTTTATTAGGGTCTCTTCACCTTGGAAGACCCTGAAATCTGATTTGTATCTCCCCAGCACTATAAGAAAGCTCTAGTGAGCAACTTTACCACTCTCTAATCAGTGAATGCCCCAAGGGGAGAAGGGGTTCAGATGGTATCACCTCCCTGTAGGATTTCAACCTCTTGAGTTATTGCAAACTTTGTAGCCCTAAACCCCCGTTTTTATCTCTCCCGCCCCCACCATGAGAAACTGATGTAAGCTCTGCTCAAATTCCCTGCCTCTTACAAGTCACTCGATGCTTGGTTTCTCAGGCTATGTGTCCTTGCTGCTTGAGAATCAAGAAGAAGTGCCTTGAAGGGAAAAGCAGAGTGAAATAAGTCAAACAGAGAAAGTCAATTATCATATGGTTTCACTTACTTGTGGAGCATAAGGAATAACGTGGAGGACATTTGGAGAAGGAAAGGAATTGGGGGAAAATGGAGGAGGAGACGAAGCATGAGAAACTATGGACTCTGAGAAACAAACTGAGGATTCTGGAAGGGAGGAATGTGGGGGGATGGGTGAGCCTGGTGGTGAGTATTAAGGAGGGCAAGTATTGCATGGAGCACTGGGTGTAATCCATAAACAATGAATCTTGGAACACTGAAAAAATAAAATAAAATTTAAAAAATATGTATCAGGTTTATCTCAGGGAGTTTCCCTTCTAACCCGAATTTTCTCTAGTTCTGACCATCTTCACATATTTCTCAAAAGCCTTCAAATTCTTTTTTATTCAGGTTCCCTCGTTTTTTTCAATGGGAAATTTGGTTGACAATATACTAGTCTATTAATACCAGAATCCTAAAGTAAGTCTTTAACAATACAATTCATAAGTGTTTTAAACTGTAGGATCCTGTAGAGCAAATGTTCTTGACCTAGAGGATGGCAGAAGGAGTTCTACAGACCCATGAAGTCCTGGAATTTTATGTAAAATTGTGTGAATGTGTTTAAATGTCTTTGAAGGGACACATGACCCCAAGAGTTAAGGACCATTGCTGTAGGGTATCTACAGATACTTAATTTGTATTAAATACAAATTTGTTTGTATTAAATAAACTTATTAATTACCTATGTTAGATATCTAATTTATTAAATACCTAATTTAATATAATACTACAAGATCTTGTCCCAGAAAAGGGCTCTCTATACCTAGTGTCTAAATATTTTATTTCAAGCCAATAAATATTTTTCTATTATAATGTTTCTTTTTCTACCATTCAATAACACCACCATAATAATACCAGAGACCTCTTTAGCATTTGAATGAAGCTAATTTCTAGAACTGCAGTCTACATTTAAAGAAACCTACCCATAAGACTGAAGTTTTTCTTTAGGGCTGTCAGACATAATAATAGCCAACATGGTGGTAGTCCGTTATGGTCCTTTATTTCCTCTGTGAATCATGTAAAAAGTTTATTTTCTCTTTATAAATAAACTATGTTTTATTTTCACAACTCCGGATAATAAATCTTTTGCATTATAACTGTGTATCCACTTGAAACTCATTGGACCTCTCCTTTTGGATACGCTCTCTAGGGATTTATTGCAGAAAATATACTACATACAAGTCTGTCTTCTTTTCTACATGTTTGGAAATCACTGAATAAGATTAAGCTGTGGGATTGTGAGTCCACTGAAAATCAGCAGACTCACACAAAGGGCAGCCTGAAAACAAGCAGAAGATTTCCACAGACTGTGTCCTGAAGAAAGGTGCACTCTAGAGAACAAGGACACATTTTTTCCTTAGGTCCTTGAAAGTTTAAAAATGTTATAAAGTCTCATATCTCTTTGCCTTGCTCTGACCAGTCTGCCTTCTGAGGGTCCCTGGCCTAGTCTAGGACTCAGCTGCTAACTTGGGGTCCTGCTGCCTTGGACAGCTCCACCTCCCCCACTGCAAAATGACTGTCTGCCCTCCCCAGACAACTTTCCGCATTCAGATTATCTAACTGAAACCTCAAGGAATTTCATACCTGTCCAGGGGTAAAAAGGGAACTCAACACCCAAAACACAAATAATCCAGTCAAGAAATTGGGCAGAAGATAATGAATGTGGCTAACAGACACATGAAAAAATGTTCAACATCACTAGCCGTCAGAGAAATACAAATCAAAACCACAGTGAGATACTTAACCTTACACCAGTTAGAATGGTCAAAATTAACAAGACCAGCAAAATTAAGTGTTGGCGAGGTTGTAGAGAAAGGGGAACCCTCTTACACTGTTGGTGGGAATGCAAGCTGGAGCAGTCACTCTGGAAAACAGTATGGAGGTTCCTCAAGATGGTTAAAATAGAATTACCCTATGACCCAGAGATTGCACTACTCAGTATTTACACCAATTTATACAGATGTAGTAAAAAAAAATGGGCACATGCACCCTAATGTTTATAGCAGCAATGTCCACAATAGCCAAACTGTGGAAGGAGCTGAGATGCCATTCAACAGACAAATGGATAAAGAAGATGTGGTTCATATACACAATAGAATATTATTCAGCAACAGAAAGGATGAATACCCAACTTTTGCATGAACTTGGATGGGACTGGATGCTAAGTGAAATTGGTCAAACAGAGAAAGCCAATTATCATAAGGTTTCACTTATTTGTGGAACATAAGGATATCATGGAGGACATTTGGAGAAGGGAAAAATGAAGGGGAAGATATCGGAGTGGGAGATGAACCATGAGACTTTGGGAAACAAATGGAGAGTTTTGGAAGATAGGGGATGGGTGAGCCTAGTGATGGATATTAAGGAGGGCACGGATTGCATGGAGCTCTGGGTGTTATACGCAAACAGTGAATCATGGAACACTACATCAAAAGCTAATGAGGTACCGTATGATGACTAACATAACACAATAAAAAAATAAATAAAAATAAATGTCATGATCTCCTTGCCTCCTGAGTCTGGAAGAACTTCAGGATCCTAGTTTTCTGGGACTAGCTCTCAACTGTTCTCTTCACTTGGATCCTATTCAGGGTTTACCCTGTCTGCTCAATAGCAATTCCAGATCTAGAATTCTGGAAACATTTCTTAAACACAAAATGTTTCCTAGAATTATACTAAATTCTCTAGGAGATTTCACTATGTGGTTTTGCCTTTATAGATCTGGATATAGACATTCAACATACATTTGGAGCCTAGAATAATAGAGACTAAATCTATATTTTAAAATATATCCCTCAGGAAAAAGATAATAAGATATAGTCTTCTGAGACTGCTCAGAGAAAATCATGGGGTGGCACTAGACACTGGGGAGTTTAAGATGAATATGTGAGGCTTATTTTTAAGAAATTAATGCTTTTATACCACAACAGAATTTGATTGCAAGTGACAAATGGATTTTTTAAAAAATTTATAGAATAGAATTGTTGAAATTCCTAGCCTGATAGTCAACTAAAACCAGGAATAGACTGCTATTAGGACATCTCAGCCTCTCTCTGTACATCAGCTTTCTTCTCTTAGTCTTCTCCAAGTCACTGGGAACATGACTGTTAGCAGCATCCAAGCTCACATCAACCAGCTTTGTCACAATGCATGACCCAAAAAAATAATCCCAGGAAAGCGTTCTGACTGATCCAGCTTGGGTCAAGTGCCCATTCCCAGAAAAATCGGTGGAATAGGCAGTGGGATAGGTAATATTATTGGCTCAGCTTGGATCAGATGTCTAGCTCTGGCTGTTGAGCTGTGACAAGAGGACTGAGAACTGTAAGAAGGCAGCACATCTCATTTAAATTGTATGTCTAAAATAAGTCTTGGCAGATAAAACAACATTCACTACCACTTCCATAGGACTGTGTTCCTTTCACACTTAGAACATTCTAAGATAGGGGCATTTCTTAGAATCTAGGGCTATTTATTTTTCAATGGGCTATAACATTTTCCAAATGTAGATGCCTCTGTTTGCAGAGAAAAATCGGATCTTTTCACTAGGAAGTCTCGTCTGTTCCCTAAATTTGCTCATTACCTGTCTAGAACCCTCCTGGTCTAGGATGCTAACAACTGACTGGTCAAATCTCAGTTTTTGGTCTTAGGAATGAAAATGTAAAAGCAAATATTCTTATCTCTGGTGAGTAAATTTCCATCTTCAAACCCCTAAGGTGTCCCATGCAATAGCAGCCTATGAATGATAAAGGAGTAGTAACAAACCTGATTTCTGGCCAGATGCCATTGGCTAGGTTACTTCTCTTAAGATTCAGGAACCCAATATTTGTATTTCATGGGTCACAAGTACAATCATGGGGATGAACACGTACACTTGAGTTGTGAAATGCTGCACAGATATAGGATGGCTCTTAATTCAAGTCTATCTGTGGTCTTTTCTACAGCTTTCCAGGCTAACCAGTTGGCCTCATACCCACAAACTCCCTCCATTTTTAGGCCCCATATCTGTTTGCTCTGACCATGGCTCGCTTAAATTCCTGTGATCTTTGGGGTTGGCAGCCTCTTGCCCTTCTTGCCCTTAATCTGAAGTGGGCTAAGCCTAGTCATGCCCACTGCTCCCAGGCTGTAGGACTTGGTCCTGGCTAGGAGCAGACGCCATGCCATTTCAGGACTTGCTGCCTTAGAATGAGCAGGGAGTGGGAGGGTGAGGAGACAAAGGAAATGTTTCCCATCTGCTCAATCTGGAGGACATTGAGAGATCAAAAATTTGGCACAAAATGTTACCACAGGAGAATGACAACTTTTAATTTTTAGAAACAGAAAAAGCTCTAGACTAGGAGGCGAGGGACCCAAGTTTTACTGTTGACTCAGCCACCAACCAGCTATGTAAAATCTCGAGACGAATTTCGCCCTCATTTCCTTGTCTGTAAAACAGAGTGATTGAATTCAGTAAATTGTACATTCTCCTTCCAGCTCTAACATTTGATGATTTGGATGCCTGTGCACAGGAAAGTGTGGGGTAGCAAAGAAGAGGGATACAGAGACTCTGCCTAGATCTACGGCTCCCGAGCTTGGCCATGGACCCCTCAGAGAGAAAGCACAGAATTTGTTTAAGTGGTTATCAAATCCATATTTGAGCTAAGCATCATCTGCAGATTGAATAAAAAGTATTTCAAACATATGTGTACTATTTTTAAATTTACATAGGTGCTACTGGGATTAATCAAATGTCAATTCATTTTAAAGGTAAATGTTATTCATTAAAACTGTTTCAAACAGCGAACACCAAAAGAACAACTACCATTATTCTTGGGGAATATTGTTTGTTTATTTGTTTGTTCGTTTGTAAGAGTGCTTCTTACAAAGCGGAGAATCTTTGATGAGGAGTAAAACTTACAATATGGAGAGATGGTGCCTGGGATGTATTAACTATTGCCTTCTGATTGTGAGAAATCAAAGCTAACTTAATGTTAGACAAAATTCTATTAAGCTTTTAAACCCTAGCCTCAACATCACCTCCTTTGTGAGGTCTCCTGGCTGGGTCACCATACTGCCCCATCTCAACAAGATTAGATATAATATCAGCCAGGGACTCAGTAAGAAGACATAAGAAAGGACTATTCACTCAGGGATGAGAAATTTACAGGAGAAATACAAGGGTTAGTGCAGTACCTGGGTGTTAGGAACAGGACCATTACCACCAAAGGCATGAGAGGCTAAGGGAGGAGTGGTTGTTAGAACTGGTAAAAGAGAGTCCTGAGGAGAAGGTAGCCTTGGGTAGAGCTGTGACTCTGTTGGAGGGGGGATGCAGCTGGCCCAAAACCACAATGTAGGGAGGAAGCCAGGTGAATAAATAACCTCACTTCCCCAATCCTTGTCATCCACTGCTGCCTGTAATGGACCAATGCAACCAGAAGCTAGAAGACAAGGGAGTCTATTGATAGAGCTCATACAGGTCAGCCTCTTGGGGGCAAAGATGTGGGCAAAGAAGGGCTGAAAGTGGACCTACAGAAGCACATAGAAGAGACCTCCACTCACTCACTCTTTTCTAAGTCCTCTATACTTAACCTCTTTCTAGTACTTTCCAAATTCAGTGGTAATTATCTGTTGACGTTTCCATCCCCCCCCCACCCCCATACACACACACTGTGGTTTTCCTAAGGGCAGGAACCATGTCCTGCTCACTTCCACCATGCCAAAACCAAGCACAATGTAGATCCCTAAGAAATATTTGTTGAGTTTCAATTTGAGGCAATGGTTTTGAAAAACAAGTGCCATATGGCTGGTATAGGTGGCATCTGCTAATGCTGCTGGGTGTTCCTGGGACCCGTGGGTCCTGGAACACATCTCCTTTCCCAGAGCACCGCATGAGATGAATGGAGAAAATCACACTATTCATGTGCTTATGAAGCTGAGGCCAGTGAAGGAATATGTCAAACTTCTTGATTGAAGTCTCTAATTTTAACACAAATGACTACATCTCTAATCTCATGAAACTGATCTGAATCTTCCGAGAGTTTTTGCAGGGCAATTTTCCTTTTCTTATTTTGAAGTGTCTCCTATTAAATTACCCTGTCTTGTTTCCAGAATCACAGAACACTGGAGGGATTGGGGATAGCACATGTGAGAAAGTCTTTGTGCCAAGATCTCTTAGATTCTGAAACAAGAAGGCCCTGCTTCAAAAACTGTTCCCAGAAGATCCAGTGCTCCAGAAAAACTTCTGACAGGTTGAGGAACAATGGGATTCTGTGGACAGAGCTATGCCCATCACAAGTCTGATCACACTGACTGGTGATTGGGCCTTCTTTTCCTAAACCCTTTTCCACAGTCTCAGGTTGAGAAAGTTTGCCAACTGGATGCAGATTTCTAGGACAATGACGTCTCCCTGGCTTCTGGCTGGGAACTTATGCTGAAAGAAAAGTGGCAATGCCATGTAACCCAGAACCCAGCCATAAGCAGGGAAACTAGCCCCACACACATATTCTCAAGAGCAATATTTCAAAATCCTAAGTTTTTATTCACATGGTAGCAAGTGTAGTATGAAGGTGAGCAAGACTCCATAATCATTCTGTGGTTCTGTAAGAAAATGGAGGAAAAATGTTCGGAGTGGATGATTCACATGATCTTTATGGATGAGTGTCACCCAGAAATGAAAAGAGAGCTCCTCAATCTTTCCTTTCATAGATTGCATCTAATATGCCCACACAAAGCTTCTTTTCTAGTCCATCAGGCACTGGAGTCATTGTTACTGTGGTCAGACTAGCGATACTCTGGCCAAAGTATACCCTGATCAATTGTTGAAATGCAAAGGACAAGCTGTAAGTGAGAAGGCTTTGTACAAAGAAGGCTGTGTACAAAGTGGGTTAACATTCAACAACGGATAGACCGTTACACATAGCATCAGAGGATTAGCCAGTGGCCAGAAAATACAGAAGGAGACTCCAGATTCAAATTCTTCTCACAACTAGGTGTAGAAAGGCACAAGCTCTATGCCCTTCTAAACAAAGGGGAAGAATCAGGCCCAAACCTAAAAAGAATCTGAGAAAAAAATTCACAACTGCTTTGTTTCAGGCACTACAGAGCCTAAGTAGTTTGAACCCAGATGTCCACCTAAAATTAAGAAGGTAGAAAAAAGGAAAATAGAAAGATAACAATGGAAATTAATGAGATAGGAAAAATATGTACTGGAGAAGATGAGCCAGGAAAAATATTGGTTCTTAGAAAAGATTAAAAACATTGATAAATTTTGATAAGATGATTAAGATGAAAAATGAGAAGGCACAAACAAGCAGTATCAGTAGTGAAAAGGGGAACATAATTATGATGTTGTGGCCCTTGCAAGATAATAAGAATATATTTTTAACTATATCATGCCAGTAAATGTGAAACTTTGTACGAAACGAACAACTCCTTGGGGTGACTGGGTTGCTCATTTAGTTGGTTAAGCATCTACCTTGGGCTCAATTCCTGATCTCAGGGCTCTGGGATCAGCCCTGCATAAAGTTCCCTGCTCTGCAAGGAGTCTCCTTCTTCTTCTCCCTCTGAACCTCCCCGCCTGCTTGCACACTCTCCCTCTCTTTCTCTCTCAAATAAATATCTTTTTAAAAAATGGGCAAATCCTTGAAAAATATAACTTACCAAACTAACTTAAGAAGAGCTAGAACATGTCCCATAACTTTTAGGAAATTAAATCAGAAGTCAAAAATCTCTCATTCTCGAATCCCAGATCTATTAGTTTTATTGGCAAGTTTTACTGAACTTCTGGTGAAACCAGTAATACCATTACACCCAAAGTTTTTCAGAATGTATAAGGCTTATATAACCATGGTTTGGAAACCCAAGAAGAACAATCCAACAAAAAAATTTCTGGTTAATATTACCATGGACATATATACAAGCTCTTTAAATAAAATATTAACAAGCTAAATCCAGCAGGTTAGATTTAATCCAAGAATATGAAATTGATTTGTCATTAGAAAATCAATTAAAATAAGGGCCCCTAGGTGGCTCAGATGGTTAAGTGTCTGCCTTTTGGCTCGGGTCATGATTTCAGAGTCTTGGAATCAAGTCCCAAGTCAGGATCCCTACTCAGTGGAGAGCCTACTTCTCCCTCTCCCTCTGCTTCTGCCTGCCACTCCCCGACCTCATGTCCTCTCACTCCCTCTCACAAATAAATTAAATGTTTGAAAAAAAGAAAATCAATTAAAATAACATCACACTAATAAACTGGAAAAAAATCACATGATTATTTCAATAAATGCATACAAAAGCATTTGAGAAAATTCAACATCATTTTATTTATTAAAAATATATTGTTTGCAACATAAGAACAAAAGGATACTCTATTGATTTGACAAGTTTACTTGCAAAGAAAATTTTAGCAATTTTTTTTTTACATGTGAACTATTGAATTCATTCCTTTTGAGATGGGAACAAGAGGACAAGAATGCCAGCAATTATAACAGCTATTTGACATTATACTGAAGGTTCTAGCTAGTGCAGAAAAGCCAGGAAAAGAAATCAAAATTACAAGTACTGAGAAAAGACACTGGCATCTAGAAAGTCCTCAATAAATGCTACTATTATTATAAAGAAATTTTTTTAAGTATTGTGCAAAGAAAAACTTGTCATTATTTATAATACATGACATAATTTTGTCATAGAAATTCAAACAATTTTATAAATTTTTTAAACTAATAGAGATGTTAGCAAACTTCAGGTAAAAAATCAGCTCACAGAAATCAATTGTGTTTTGATACACTCAAAGAAACAGAAAAATATAAATATCATTTACAATTGGATTTTAAAGAACATAGGAAAAATATATGAGACTTTAATAGAGAAAACTATACAAACTTAATTAAAATACATTGAGAGTATATAAATAAATGGAGAGATAGTGAATGTTCATGCATTGAAAGACTGTATATTATAAATATGTAAATTTCTCAAGTTGATCAATAGAGTTATTGCAATTCTGATTAAAAGTTTTATATGTAGGGTGCCTGGGTGGCTCAGTGGGTTAAACCGCTGCCTTCAACTCAGGTCTTGATCTCAGGGTCCTGGGATTGAGTCCCACATCAGGCTCTCTGCTCAGCAGGGAGCCTGCTTCCTCCTCTCTCTCTCTGCCTGCCTCTCTGCCTACTTGTGATCTCTATCTGTCAAATGAATAAATAAAATCTTTTAAATAAATAAATAAATAAAAATTTAAAAAATTAAAAAAAATTTTATATGTAGTGGGGTACCTGAGTGGCTCAGTGGGTTAAAGCCTCTGCCTTCAGCTTAGGTCATGATCCCAGGGTCCTGGGATCAAGCCCTGCACCGGCCTCTCTGCTCGGCAGAGAGCCTGCTTCCTCTTCTCTCTCTGCCTGCCTCTCTGTCTACTTGTGATCTCTGTCTGTCAAATAAATAAATAAATAAAACCTTTAAAAAAATTTTATATGTAGAGCAAGATGGTGGAGGAGTAGGAGACTGAAATGACATCAGATCCCAGGAGTTCGGCGAGATAGGTATCAAACCATTCTAAACACCTACAAACTCAATAGGAGATAGAAGAGAGGAAGAGCAGCAGTTCTAGGAACAAAAAATCGACCACTTTATGGAAAGGTAGGATGTGCAGAGAAGTGAATCCGAAACAATGGGAAGATAGACTGCAGGGGAAGGGCTGGCTCCTAGCAAGCAGCAGAGCAGTGGAGCACAAAATCAGAACTTTTAGAAGTCTGCTCCACTGAGGGACATCACTCCAGAGGTTAAGTGGGGGTGGAGCCCTCATGGGGACAGTGTGGTCTCAGGCCCAACAGGGTCACAAAAAGATCGGGGGTGTCTGAGTGTAAAAGAGCTCGCAGATATCAGAGGGGGAAGCTGACTACAGAGACGGAGCCGAGGAGTGAGATTTCAGCTTGTGGTTACCTTAAACTGTGATCCACAGCACAGTTAGACCACTGCTCTTCAAGCAGGGACCCCACAAGTGGCAGATCGGGGGAGACTCACCTTCCTCCTCCAGGAGGAGCAGTGCAGCAGGAATCGGCTGGGTTTGGAGAGTCCAAACAGGGCCATGCAACAGAGATAGACACTTGGTCACAGGCCGGGTGAGCTCGGAGTGCAGCCAGAGGCCAGGGAAACAGGAGGGATTGATGGCTTATTTCTGAGGGTGCACTGAGGAGTGGTGCCCGAGCTTTTGTCTCCTCCAGGCCAGAGACTGGGAGGCTGCCATTTTCATTCCCATCCTCCAAAGCACTATGGAAACTGTTCAAGGAACAAAAGCTCTGAGAGCGAACCCAAGCAGATTACTTAGCCCAGTCCCTGGCAAGGATGGTGCAGTTCTGCCTCAGGCAAAGACATTTGAGAATCACTGCAACAGGCCCCTCCCACAGAAGATCAGCAAGAACATCCAGCCAAGACCAAGCTCACCAATCAAGGAGAAGAGCAAAACTCCAAAGCTAGGGGAAAGCAACGCAAAGAATTCGTGGCTGTTTCCCAATGATCCTTTAGTCTTGCAAAGTTAATTTTTTTTAATTTTATTTTTTCTTATTCTATTTCTTTAGCTTTTCCTCTTTCCTCTTTTAATGTTTTTAAACTAGTTTATCTTACCAATACCTTTCTAACAAAAATCTTTTAAACCTTCATTGTTATAGTCATATTTTATCCCTTCATTGTATTTAACCTTATTTTTTGTATACATATTTTTTTTCTAAAAATTTTGGCATACAATTTCTTCTAATATATCAAAATATACCCTAATCTAGCACATGGCTTTGTTGTAGTCTCCAGCCTGAGCACATTCCCTCCTTTTTTTTTTTCCTTTTTCCAACCAACTTATCTTACCAATTCCTGTTTTAGAATTTTTTTGTAAATTTCATCTTTACAGTCATATTCATCCCTACATCATGTTTACCTTTATTTTTTATTTTTTAAATATCTATGCCCCTAACATGGGAGCAGCCAACTTTATAAACCAATTAATAACAAAATCAAAGAAACACATTGACAAGAATACGGTAATAATAAGGGACTTTAACACTCCCTCACTGAAATGGACAGATCATCCAAGAAAAAGATCAACAATAAAGGCCTTAAAGGACACACTGGACCAGATGGACATCACAGAACATTCCAACATATATTCAGAACATTCCATCCCAAAGCTACAGAATACACATTCTTCTCAAGTGCACATGAAACATTCTCCAGAATAGATCACATCCTGGATCATAAATCAGGTCTCAACCAATACCAAAAGACTGGGATCATTCCCTGCATATCTTCAGACCACAATGTTCTTAAGCTAGAACTCAATCTCAAGAGGAAAGTTGGAAAGAAC
Organism: Mustela nigripes; assembly: GCF_022355385.1. NCBI lineage: Eukaryota > Metazoa > Chordata > Mammalia > Carnivora > Mustelidae > Mustela > Mustela nigripes. The sequence goes on along the minus strand of NC_081565.1, from coordinate 38,071,092 downwards.
TCAAATACATGGAGGTTAAAGAGCATCCTACTAAAGAATGAATGGGTCAACCAGGAAAATAAAGAATAATTTTAAAAATTAATGGAAACAAATGAAAATGAAAACACAACTGTTCAAAATCTGTGGGACACAGCAAAGGCAGTCCTGAGAGGAAAGAATATAACAATACATGCTGTCTCAAGAACACAACCTTACCCTACACCTAAAGGAGCTGGAGAAAGAACAGCAAAGAAAGCCTAAACCTAACAGGAGAAGAGAAATTTTAAAGATCAAAGCAAAAATCAATGAAATAGAAACCAAAAGAATAGTAGAACAGATCAACAAAACTAGGAGTTGGTTCTTTGAAAAAATTAATAAGATTGATAAACCCCTGGCCAGACTTATCAAAAAGAAAAGAGAAAGGAGCCAAATAAGTAAAATCATGAATGAAGAGGGGAGATCACAACCAACACCAAAGAAATACAATTATAAGAACATATTATGAGCAACTATAAGCCAGCAAATTTGACAATATGGAAGAAATGGATGCATTCCTAGAGATGTATAAACTACCACAACCAACCAGGAAGAAATAGAAAACCTGAACAGACCCATAACCAGTACAGAGATTGAAACAGTCATCAAAAATCCCTAATAAACAAGAGCCCAGGGCCAGACAGCTTCCCAGAGGAATTCTACCAAACACTTAAAGAAGAATTAAAACCTATTCTCCTGAAACTGTTCCAAAAAAAGAAATGGAAGGAAAACTTCCAAACTTATTTTATGAGGCCAGCATTACCTTGATCCTAAAACCAGTCAAAAACCCCACCAAAAAGGAGAATTACAGACCAATATCCTTGATGAACACAGATGTGAAAATTCTCACCAAAATACTAGTCAATAGGATCCAATAAAAGGATTATTCACCATGCCCAAGTGGGATTTATTCCTGGGATGCAAGTTTGGTCCAATGCCTGCAAATTATTCAATGTGATACAATACATTAAAAAAAGAAAGAACAAGAACCATATGATCCTCTCAATAGATGCTGAAAAAGCATTTGACAAAGTACAGCATCCTTTCTTGATCAAAACTCTTCAAAGTGTGGGGCTAGAAGGTACATATCTCAATTTCATCAAAGCCATCTATGAAAAACCCACCGTGAATATCATTCTCAGTAGGGAAAAACTGAGAGCTTTCCCCCTAAGTTAGGAACACAGCAGGCATGTCCACTATCACCGCTACTATTCAACATAGTACTAGAAGTCCTAGCCTCAGCAATCAGACAACAAAAAGAAATAAAAGGCATCCAAATCAGCAAAGAAGAAGTCAAACTATCACTCTTTGCAGATGATATGATACTTTATGTAGAAAACCCAAAAGACTCCACTCCAAATCTGCTAGAACCTGTATAGGAATTTAGTAAAGTGTCAGGATATAAAATCAATGTACAGAAATCCGTTGCATTTCTATACACCAGCAGCAAGACAGAAGAAAGAGAAATTAAGGAGTCAATCCCCTTTACAATTGCACCCAAAACCATAAGATACCTAAGAATAAACCTAACCAAGGAGGCAAAGAATCTGTACTCAGAAAACTATAAAGTACTCATGAAAGAAATTCAGGAAAAACGTTCCATGCTCATGGATTGGAAGAACAAATATTGTGAAAATGTCTATACTACCTAAAGCAATCTACAAATTTAATGCAATCCCTATCAAAATACCATCCATTTTTTTCAAAGAAACGGAACAAATAATCCTAAAATTTATATGGAACCAGAAAAGACCCCAAATAGCCAGAGGAATGTTGAAAAAGAAAGCCAAAGTTGGTGGCATCACAATTCCAGACTTCAAGCTCTATTACAAAGTTGTCATCATCAAGACAGTATGGGGCTGGCACAAAAACAGACACATAGATCAATGGAACAGGACACAGAGCCCAGAAATAGACCCTCAACTCTATGGTCAACTAATCTTTGACAAAGCAGGAAAGAATGTCCAATGGAAAAAAGACAGTCTCTTCAACAAAGGGTGTTGGGGAAATTGGAGAGCGACATGCAGAAGAATGAAACCGGACCATTTCCTCATACCACACACAAAAATAGACTCAAAATGGATGAAAGAATTCAATGTGAGACATAAATCCATCAAAATCCTTGAGGAGAACACAGGCAGCAATCTCTTCGACCTCAGCTGCAGCAACTTCTTTCTAGAAACATCACCAAAGGCAAGGGAAGCAAAGGCAAATGAACTATTGGGACTTCATCAAGCTCAAAAGTTTTTGCATAGCAAAGGAAACAGTAAAAAAAACAAAAAACAAAAACAAAAGACAGCTGACAGAATGGCAGAAGATATTTGCAAATGACATATCAGATAAAGGGCTAGTATCCAAAATCTGTAAAGAACTTATCAAACTCAACACCAAAGAACAAATAATCCAATCAAGAAATGGGGATAGGACATGAACAGACATTTCTGCAAAGAGGACATCCAGATGACCAACAGACACATGAAAAAGTGCTCAACATCACTCGGCATTAAGGAAATACAAATGAAAACCAAAATGAGATACTACCTCACACCAGTCAGAATGGCTAAAATTAACAAGTCAGGAAACAACAGATGCTGGTGAGGATGCGGAGAAAGGGGAACCCTCCTACACTGTTGGTGGGAATACAAGCTGGTCCAAGCCACTCTGGAAAACAGCATGGAGGTCCCTCAAAAAGTTGAAAATAGAGCTATTTTACAAACCAGCAATCTCACTAATGGTATTTACCCTAAAGATACAAATGCAGTGATCTGAAGGGGCACGTGCTCTGAATGTTTATAGCAGCAATGTCGACAGTAGCAAACTACAGAAAGAACCTAGATGTCCATGAACAGATGAATGGATAAAGAAGATGTGGTATATATATACAATGGAATAGTATGCAGCAATCAAAAGAAATGAGTTCTTGCCATTTGCAATGACGTGGGTGGAACTAGAGGGTATTATGCTGAGTGAAATAAGTCAATCAAAGACAATTATCATATGATCTCCCTGATATGAGGAATTTGAGAGGCAGAGTGGGGGTTTTAGGAGGTAGGGAAGGAAAAAAATGAAACAAGATGGGATCGGGAGGGAGACAAACCATAAGAGACTCTTAATCTCACAAAACAAACTGACGATTGCTGGGGGGGAGGGAAGGTGTGGAGACGGTGGTTGGGTTATGGACATTGGGGAGGGTATGTGATATGGTGAGTGCTATGAAGTGTGTAAGCCTGACGATTCACAACCCTGTATCCCTGGGGCAAATAATACATTATATGTTAATAAAAATAATTAATAAAAAAAAATCTATATGTATTTTTGAAGGACTTGATAAGCTGACACTCAATTCATATAGAAATGCAAAGAACAGCCAAAATACTCTTGAAGAAGATTGAGGTGAAAGAATTTGCTTCACCAGATACTAAGATATCAAGCAAGAATAGTCAATGTCACCAGTGGAATTACCAGAGCTCCCAAAAGCAGACCCAATTATATATGGATAACTGATGTATGATAAAAATGGTATACTATGGTGGAGAAAGGATAAGCTTTACAATAAGTGGTGCTAGATAATTTAGTATCCATGGGGGGAGAAAAGTGACATTGAATCCCTCTTACCACATACAAAATAAATTCCAGGTATATTAAGACCCTAAATGTTAAAGCCACTTAAAAGAATAATTTGAAAAAAAAATATAGGAGAATATCTCGTGATTTGGGGGTAGAAAATAATTTCTTAATCCACTGAGCCACCCAGGCGCCGGGTAGAAAATAATTTCTTAAACAAGACACAAAAAGTACTAACCATAAAATACCGATGAATATATCGACATTAAAATTAAATGTCCCAGAAGATGTAAGACAGTGAAAATAGTAGGAAGTGTTTGTAACACAAATAATCATTATAATCATTAAGCAACCTATATCCAAAGTCTATAAAAAAAAAAAAACAGCTAATAAGAAAAACAACTGAACAGAAAAATGAACAAAATACTTAAGCTGCCACTTTAGAAAAGAGGATATCCAAATGTCCAATAAATGAAAAAAGGGGCTCATTAATCATTACGAAATTCACTAAAACCACAACGTGATATCAAAACACACCCATCAGATAAAAAAATAATTGTAATCCTTATAGTACCAAATATTGATAACGATGAGGAAGAGTCAGAACTCTCACTGCCGAAAAAAGATGTAAGAGACCACTTTTGGAAACAGTCTGACAAGGCCTAATAAAATTGACCAGGCACATATCTTTCAACCCAGCAATTTTGCATCTAACAATATACCCTAGGGAAACACTTGCAAACTGACTCCAGAAGATGTATACAAGAATGTCCACAGTAACTTGGCTTCCATTAAACCTCAACTCAAAACAGCCCAAATGAGCAGTGGAATGAATAATTGTGGCACACTCCTCATCAAAGAAAATGAATGAATCTCAACCACACAAAATTACAGAAGGTGTCTGTCAAACAGGATGTTTAACAAAAGAAACAAGTCACCCAAGAAACTACTTAGGATGCTACCTTTTTACAGAGAGTTCCAAAATAAATAAAACTAAAAAATACATTGTTTAGGAATACACACATAGATTGTATTTCACTTATTTATTGCTGCCATATTAAACCATACAAAAACTTGGTGACTTAAAACACCAATGATTCTATTTGCTCATAATCCTATAGATCAGGGATTTGCACCGAGCACACCAGAATTGGCTCCCATTTGCTCCACTTTGTGTGGAGACCCACCTGGGGTGACTCATATCTGGGGACGGGCTGGGACAGCTTGCTACTGGGCAGGGAGTGGGGGGCACAAGAGTGTAGCACCTTTGTTGGCTTGAGTTTTCTCACAGCATGGTGGTTTCAGAGTCCCAAGAAGGAATATTCCAAAAGAACCCATCCCAATGTTTGCATAATGCTTATCACTGTCCCATTGGCCAAACCAAGTCATATGGACAGACTCAGAAGTCAATGCGGGAAGTGACTACACAAGCACAGAATAAAGGAAGCCATGGTTCATTGGGAGACCACCAATGCAATGGCCTACCACAGGTGGTAAAGTAAGAGATTCATTTTCTCAAAAACAGGGGTTACTTTTCAGGAGGAATGAGGAATCCAAATAGGAAGGAGTACAAAGAAAGCATCTAAAATATTGGTGATGTTTTATTTATAAACTGACTGGTAGTTAACATAGGGCTTACTTTATTCTTCTTTAAAACGGAAATTTCACATGATACAAAATTATGCAGGCATTGAGATTTATATTTGTATACTTGCAAATTAACCTACAAGGCAATGTTTGTGTTATATTATTAAATGAAAAACAGGGAAATAAATTTGTTTATTATAAAGATCCCAACTATGTTTCAGAACTGTTGAAGAGCTGGAGGTAAATAAATCTCCACGCCACAGAGGTTTCTCAGCATAGTAGCAGAACCATGATCGATACACACTTTCTTATTATATTTTTCTGTGCTTTTGGAATCACTAAAACTTTATGGGGTAAAAATAGGAATGACACCTCCCACAAAGTGAGGGTTTCCAGTAATCCCTGCATTTCATTCCTGTTCTTTTCATCATAGCTACCAGAAGTTAATTTCTGGAGCACAAGATATCCCAGGCTTTTCAGAATAGACTCTGATAAAAATTAAATCAGAACCACTTGAATTCGTTCTCAGACATGAATAGTATTGCCAAGCCCTCGATTTTGGTGTTCAAATGGGAACTGTCAATCAGAGAGGGAAAGGGGCAGAGGGGACAGAAAGTGATGAATTGAGGTGTCTTGCAGCCTCTCTATTTTGAATCTCACAAGATACCAAGAATTTGGCAGTGTGGACTTTTTCTTTAAGTCATCTGCAAATACTCCTTCTTCTCTGATTTATAATCAGAGGAAGTTAATTCTAAGACCTATGGGACGTTATCGAGGAGAAGGGAAAGGCAAGTACTGTATAACCTAATAAATTAAGAGCCTGGGCCCTGGTATCCAACTTTTCCACTGTATGACCTTGTATAAGTTACTTATTATCTCCATACCTCAGTTTCCTCTTCTCTAAAATGGGAACAAAATAGTGCTACCTCACAGGGTTGTTGGAAGGATTAAATGAGATAATATATGTAAATTGCCTAAGTACAGAGCCTGGTTCATCAAAAGCACTCAATAAAAAACAGTTATCTCTGCTGCCAGTCTGTGTGAGGTATTTACATCTCTCACAGCAGATGCTTACACAGGGCCAGCTATGGACTAGCAATCTCCTGAGAGCTTCATGTATATTGATTAATATCACACCTAATCCTCATGATACCTGGGAATTAGATATTATTATCCCCATTTACTGATGAAAAAAAGGTCTGAAGTCCACAACCTGCCCAAGACCGCAGAGTTCTTGAATAGCAGAGCAGGTTATCCCCAAACCTATAACTTTAAGCTGCCTCAAGCCCTTCTTGGTGCATGTGCTTTTCAGATGTTTGGAGTCAGTGGTGGTTAAATTTCCTTACCTTAAGGGGCTTAAGTGACTTGCTCTCACCATCTGGTGTAAGACTGGAGAGAGAAGTTAGAGAAAAGCATTTTCCCCAACAGTCTGCCAAAAAAAAAAGTTCCTCCAACCAGAGTATGAATCCTCTAAAAAACTTTACTTTATCCCTGTAGGAATGTCATTTCCCCCCAGTGCCCTCATCCGGCCTCAGGCGTATCTTCAAATCCCCGGAGTATTTATACAAAAGATTTAGGAGCTCAGGTGGGTTCTCCTGAGCTGCTTTTTACTCCAGGGAGCAGATGTTGCGCAACAGAACTAATAGGCTTTAAGTTACGTGAGGAGCAAGACTAACATCTTCTGCTAATAGTGCTGTGAGTGATTTGAGCTCCCATTGGGCTATTACTCATAGCGAGACATTGACTTTACTCTCAGACTCTCAAAAGCACTTGGCTGATCTGAATTAATTAAGCCATATAATCCTCCTGAGAGGCAGAGAGAACACCTAGCCAGAAAAAGAGGTGGGAGAAGAATGGGAAAGTGTTGTCTAATACTGAGATGAGCCTCCCCAGTGGACCCGTAATATTAATAGTAAGTGAACCTCACCAGCATAGCTAATGATACCCTAGGGAAAATTACAAGTCATTTGTAACAACAGAAATTACCATTGACAGTGATTAAAATGCTAGGATCTTAAAATACTAAGAGCTTGGGGCACCTGGGTGGCTCAGTGGGTTAAGCCTCTGCCTTCAGCTCAAGTCATGATCTCAGGGTCCTGGGATCAAGCCCTGCATCTGGCTCTCTGCTCAGCAGGGAGCCTGCTTCCCTCCCCCTCTCTCTGCCTTCTGCTCTGCCTACTTGTGATCTCTCTCTCTCTCTCTTTCTCTGTCAAATAAATAAAATCTTAAAAAAAAAAAATACAAGGAGATCAAAGTGTCCTTAGAGATCATCTGGCATAATCTCCCACTTTAAGACTGAAAAAGCCAACCACTTAGATGAATGAGAGCAGAAGACAGACCTGCTGATCCTCAGAACTCTTTCCTGCTGGTGGCGATGAGCTACCCAGGACCTTCCACTGATACTCCTTGCGGCAGGAGGTGCTGTGCCCAAACCAACTTCCTGCAAGACCAGCAGCCTCAAAGACTCCAGGTGTTTCACAGAGCTCTATAAAGAGCTACCCCAAAGCATAGACTATTCTGCACCTGAATGCAAAGTATTTGTCACCCAGTAACAAAGGCACTCCCTTTGGTCCATTAAAAAGGAGAGTAACAGGGTGAGGTCCCTCTGCTACAGCACAGTTCACAAGTGCATCTAGCTGCACCCTGGCACAAGCACACTTCTCTATAGAAAGCCAGGAGACTGAGGGCCCAGCATGTCTTCAGACCTTTCTTCCAGAGAGTTCCAACCCCTTCCAGCAACTTCTACTGGCATTCACCTACATCCTTCAGATGATCCACTAGCACATCAGCCCTTCTAGCTTTCCCTGTGGTTATTTGTCACTAAATACATAATGGATATCTCTCCATGTAAGTACACAGAGATGAACATTGTCTTTTCTAACAACTGCATGATATTTTACTGCAGATGTACACCAGTATATAATCAGCCAATCTTTCTTTATTGTTTCCAATTTAGGTCCTTCCAATTGTTCACATTTAAAGACAATAGAACAGTGACCACGTAGTTTTATAAATTGCATCCTTGTCTGATTATTTCTTTAGGATAAATTCTTATAAATGGAATTGCCAAATCGAAGACTATGGACTTTTAAGAAGTTTTTGATATATAATCTGCCAAATTTTTCCCCCAAAAGTGGTGTCACTTTTCGTGTTCCCACAAGATTTCTGAGGTGGAGCATCAATGACTTCACTTTTCTTGCTTTTCATTCAGCTTCATTCCAATAAAAGCTAGTAGCCAAGGCAAATGCCGAATGGTACATTTACCAGAGGTCCAAACAGTTTGGACAGCTTTTTTGTAAATGGTGTTGGCTTTGAAGAAATGAGGAGCTGTCATCCCTGGAAGCACTGAGATAAATATTATGCATCTTAATTTTGATGAAGACATCATTTTCTTTTTGTAAATTTCCAGTTTGGGATACTGATTATTTCTGCATGATGAAATGATGAAATATTGTTATTCCTTATTTTGTTTATCTATATTTTCTAATATTTTTACAATGTTCTTGTAATACCAGTGCACGTTTTTCAATTTTGGCACTATTGACAATTTGGTACAGAAAATTCTTTGTTATAGGGGCTGTCCTGTGTGGCATAGGGTATTTTGTAGCTTCCCTGACCTCTACCCACAAGATGCCAGTAGCAACACCTATTGTGCCAACTAAAAATGCCTCTAGATATTTCCACATCTCCCCCAGCTGAGAACCATTGCTAGTGTAATAGACAAAATAAAAAATGATAATAAACATTTGTAACACTCTGTGACAGATGTTTTTCTCAGTGTTTCCAGAGTATTACCATGTTGATTATTTTCAACAATCCTTTGAAGTGGATACTATTATTACATCCATTTTACCTAAAAGGAAACTCAGAATAGAGAGGTGAGTAACATGCCCAAATTCACAGTTAGAAAATACAGAAGCCCAGATTGGAATCCAGTTGATTCTAGAGCCTGTGCTTGTGATCATTTTTCTGAAGGTACTTCCCACTGAAATACTTTTAAAGACTCTTTTTAAGGGTGCCTGGGTGGCTCAGTGGGTTAAAACCTCCGCCTTTGGCTCAGGTCATGACTTCAGGGTCCTGGTGTCTAGCCCCGAGTTGGGCTCCCTGCTCCGCCTGCCTCTCTGCCAGTTGTGATCTCTCTGTGTGTCAAATAAATAAATAAAATCTTTAAATTAAAAAAAAAAAGACTCTTTTTAGCCATTTAATTTTTTCCAGCATATCTTATAAAATATTTTAAATCATGTTCAATAATTCAATGAACACTCATATACTTCTCACCTAAATTTAATAACTAGCAAGAGTTTGCCATATTGAATTCATTTGTCTCTTCCTTCTTTCCCTTTCCTTTCTCTCTTCTCTCTTCTTGATGCTTTTCTGCCCTCCTCCCTTTCTGCTCCTCTCCCTTTTTTCCTTTCCTTCCTTTCTATCCTATCATTTCATTTTTATACAGAGCTCTAAAAATACAGATATTTTCTTGCATAGCCATAATGCTTATCACACCTAACAATATTTATAAAAATTCTTTGGTCTCAATCCATATTCAAATTCCCCCGTTACCTCAAAAATGTTGTTTAATTCTTGAAAATGCCCAACTTCAGACACTAAGAAAGACAAAGCAGTATTTCTCCATTTATAGTGCACTGAAACTAAAAGAAAAGGGTAGTCATACAAGTGCATTTCATAGGAACTACTACCTGGTTTGAGCGGAAAATAAAAGGAAAACACCTGGTCCACAACCACAATAAAGATCCTACTGCTGGTTTGGGGATAGAAGTCCTGACCTTAGGAGGAACACAGTTGATTATTAAAGTTAATTTTAATAACAGCAGGAAACTGGGGCTAGCCTTCAGAGTTTCTCTACTCAGCTTTCTCAGTGCATATTTATGATTTCATTTTAGTGCTTGTTGATTTACTGCCATTAGCCCCTAAAAACCCTGACTCTTTCTTTCTGCTGTCCTTGAAACACAGTAGAAATTCCTTACAAGTCTGTGGTTAAAGACTAGCTTCCAAGAGGATGAAGACAGCACAAATTGGTCTTAATTTATTTGAGGGCAGGAGGTTGAAGAGCGAGCAGGATTCTTTGGAGACCAGCCAGAATCATTGATATTCCTTCACCCCACACTGCTACCTGTTGGAATGGGTTAGGGGCAAAAAGCAGGCTCCTCCTCGTATTAGTTTCCTATAGCTCTGTAACAAATTGCCATGCACTTGGTAACTTAAAACAGCATACTTTTTTTTTTCATTTTATTTTATATATTTTTTTATCATGATAAGTATACTCTTTAATCTTCATCTCTATTTCACCCATCCACCCACCCACTCCCCTCTGGTAATCATTAGTTTGTTCTCTATAGGTAGGAGTCTGTTCCTTGGTTTGTCTCTCTCTTTCTCTTTTTTCCCTTTGCTTGTTTGTTTTGTTTCTTAAATTCTTAAATGAGTGAGATCATATGGTATTTGTCTGTCTCTGACTGACTTATTTTGCTTAGCATTATAGTCTCAAGCACTATCCATGTTGTTGCAAATGGAAAGATTTCATTCTTTTTCATGGCTGAGATATATATATATCTATATATAGATAGATAGATAGATATACACACACATACACATATATATTCATTCATTCTTCATTCATATATATATTCATTCAAAGAATGAGTATATATATGTATATATATACACATACATATAAATAAAATTCATCTCTCAATAGACACTTGGGCTGCTTCCATATCTTAGCTATTGCAAATAATACTGCAATAAACATAGGGGTGCATATATACCTTTGAATTGGTGTTTTTGTATTTGGGGTGTATATACCCAGTGGTGTGATTACTGGACTGTAGGATAGTTCTACTTTTAACTTTCTGAGGAAACTCAAAAGGACTATCTTCACAGTAGCTGCACCAATTCACATTCCCCCTTTCTCCACATCCTCACCAACAGGTGTTTCTTGTGTGTTGATTTCAGCCATTCTGACAGGTATGAGGCAATATCTCATTGTAGTTTTGATTTGCAAAACTGATGTTGAAAATCTTTTCTTGTGTCTTTTGGCCATTTGAATGTCTTCTTCAGAGAAATGTCTATTCATGTCTTCTGCCCATTTTTTAATTGGATTAAGTGCTCTTTGGGTATTGAGTTGCACCAGTTCTTAATATAGTTTGGCTACTAACCCTTTATCAGATGTGTTATTTGCAAATATCTTCTCCCATTCAGCAGGTTACCTTTTAGTTTTGTTGACTGCTTCCTTCACTGTGCATAAACTTTTTATTTTGATGTAGTCCCAATAGTTTATTTTTGCTTTTGTTTCTCTTGCCTCAGGAGACATAACTAGAAAAATGTTGCTATGCTGATGTCAGAAAGATTACTACCTGTGCTCTCTTCTAGGATTTTTTATGATTTCAGGTCTCACATTTAAGTCTTTAATCCATTTTGAGTTTATTTTCATATATGGTGTAAGAAAATGATTCAGATTTTTTTTAATTTTAAGTTTTTAAATTTATTTATTTGAGGGAGGACGAGAACGTGAGGGAGCAGGAGAGAAAGAGAGCACAAACCAGGGGGAGCAGTGAAGGGAGAAGCAGACTCCCCGCTGAGCAGGAAGCCTGATGTGGGACTTGATCCCAGGACCCTAGAATCATGACCTGAGCCAAAGGTAGACACTTAACCTACTGAGCCACTCAGGCACCCAAAAGTAATCCAGCTTCATTCTTTTGCATATGGCTGTTCAGTTTTCCTAGCAGGATTTGTTGAAGAGACTATCTTTTTTCCATTGTGTATTCATTCTTCCTTTTCCCAAGATTAACTAACCATATAATCGTAAGTTTATTTCTAGGTTTTCTGTTCTATTCCACTGACCTATTTTTATGCCAGTATCATACTGTTTTAACTATTGCCTCTTTGTAATATGACATGAAATATGGAATTATGATACCTCCAGTTTGGGGTTTTTTTCAAGATTGCTTTGGCTATTTGAGGTCTTTTGTGGTTCCATAAAAATTTTAAGATTGTTTGTTCTAGTTTAAAATGGCACACATTTATTCCCTTACAGTTATGGAGGTAAGAAGTCAAAAATCACTGGTCTAAAACCTAGGTGTCGATGAGGCAGTCCTCTTAGGGAAGAATCCATCTTCTTGCTTTTTCAAGTTTCTTAAAGCTTCATTCTTTGCACTTTGGTTCTTGGCCCCTTCTTCCATCTTCAAAGCCAGCAGTGCAGCATCTGCCCTGGTGATTACATTGCCTTATTCTGTCATAGCTCCCTCTGCCTCATTCTCTCTCTCTCTTTCTCTCTTCTTTTTAAGATTATATTTATTTATTTGAGAGAGAGATCTCTTCTCAGCCTTTTGGCTAAGATCAAGTGTATTTATTTGAGAGAGAGAGAGAGGGACAGAGTGCAAGCAATGGGCCGGGGCAAAGGGAGAGGGAGAAGCGGGCTCCCCACTCAGCAGAAACCAGCCTACTCAATCCCAGAAAATCAACCCCAGGACCCTGGGCTGAACGCAGAGTCTTATCTAACTGAGCCACCCAGGTGCCCCTGCCTCCTTCTTATAATAACTTTTGTGATTACATTTAGAGCCCACCACGTTAATCCATGATAAACTCCCCATCTCATAATCCAGAATTAATCACATCTGTAAAGCCCTTTTGCTACATAAGGTTACATTCACAGGTTCAGGAGCTAGGATCTGGGTATCTTTGGAGGCCATTATTCAACCTATCACAATTCCTCTTGAGCATAACTCATTCCAGTAGTAACACCACTTATTTTTGATACTACAACACCTTTTTCATTTGATTATCACAACAATCTTTCAAGTCGGGCTAAGTTTAGATTCTCCTAGAAGCAAACTCTGAGGTAGGGAGTTAAGTGCATGTGGTTTATTTCAGACGTGACCCGAGAAGCACAGAGTGGAGAAGTGAGAAAGGGAGAGGAAGGAAGCCAATAAAACATGTGGAATCAAGCCGATTGCCACTGAGGAAAACTGGAGCTGTATCCCTTGGGAGATGAAGAGACAAAAAGTTGAAATAACCCCAATGTCTGTGAACTGACAAACAGATAAACAAAAGTGGTGTAACCATGCAGTGGAATACTATTTGGCAATAAAAAGGAACAAAGTACTAATACATACTAAAACATGGATGAACCTCAAAAACATTATGCTCAGTGGAAGAAGCCAGACACAAAAGAATACATATGGTATGATTCCATCTGTACAAAATATTCAGAAAAGGCAAATCCATAGAGACAGAAAGTAGGTTAGTGGTTGCCTAGAACCGGGGGTGGGAATAAGGAGTGAGTGACTGTAAATGAGCACCAGGTTTCTTTTTAGGATGATGGAAATGTTCTAAAATCAGATTGTGGTGAAGACTGTACAACTCTGTAAATATACTAAGATTCTTTGAATTGTATACCTCAAATGGATAAACTATATGAAATGTGAATTATACCTCAATAAAGCTACTTTTAAAAAGGAAGGGGAAGGAAGGAAAGGAAGTGAGGAAGGAAGGGACAAAAGAGGAAAGAAAAGATGTTTGTCAGCCATGATGGTCATAGTCCTCATAGTACTAGAATGTCTGAGAAGCCAAAATCTTCAGAATGTTGCTCTGTGAGAGAAAAGTGGAAGGTTTTGAAAAATTTTAGATGCAGGAGGTCCTACAAAACCTAATAAAACACCCCCTTCCTTTAGCCCCCATCTTTTCTCCGAAGAGTGCTGCATAAACATAGCCAATGTCTGACCCACTGGTTCTTTCTTTTCTTTGGTTGATGGTGAATATCACTCTCTAGGTAGATACTCTGTGTAACATACTCTCTGTAACTTTCTAACGATGAAATATGATGGGAGCTGCTATTATTTTTTCTCTAAAAATACATCCAAACTGCCCTAATTATAAATTTCAGAGTTTTCAAAACTCTGCAGGCACAAACATTCAGATAAACTCTTAGTTTCATCCCATAGTTTGATACTATTTCACTGGGTAGGAATTTTTTTAACACTCAAAGGATAATCTTATTTCCAAAGATTTGGGGAACTATCACCCTCGGGCTCATGTGTCTCTTATAGCCTACTGAGGCACAACAGTATTAGAGGTTTTTGCAAGTCTGGGAAGATTATACATATTTATTTATCAGTTAGATCTCACCAGCTTTCTGTTTTTCTTTCATGGCTTTCTTCTTGTTTTCCAGGACTGTGATAAAATTAATCTCAAATTAGAGATTCACACAAATCTCTAATCTCATTTCTAGATTTTGGAAGCCTGAGGAAGGAGAGGTATGTGTGTTTGGTCTGCCATCTTGATCTGATTTGCAACTTAATTTATCATGATTGTAAAATATCCCAGTGTGTTGATGTAACATAATTTATATAACCATTTCATATTTTTCCATATTAAAATTAACATTATAATTAACACCCTTATTTATAAATCTGGGCATATGGCTCTGCTTTTAAAGCAATCTTTTTAGTGTCCGCAGAATATAATAATAAAATGAGTTGGTGGTCTCTGTTGGGTGACCCCCCAAAATTGGGTACCCCAATAATGGGTCCGTGATTAAAGGAGCAAGACTGATACAAAGCGAAGGTCAAGCAAAACTTTATTTTGCACCAAGCATCAGGAATCAAACTGGCGGGCCAGGGCCACACCTCTTACAGAGAGGGCAACCCCTCCCTGCTTTCCAGACTAACTTTTATAGAGTAAAGGCCATGTGGTTGGACCTGGCCACACACAGGTAGCCAATGAAATTGTAACACACAGAGAAAGCTGCACAGTCATGCAAGGTGACCAACTGAACTACAATTTACCCTAGTAGACATTTGATTTAGCCTATCAAACCTTGGTTAGGATTGGCGCCAAAAGTCTCCCAAAGGGCGGGGGCCCATACTCCTTGGTAGCTAGGAGACAGTATGCACCTCCACTGATTGAATACCTCCACCTGGCCTGACCCACCCTTGTACTTGGACTTTGTTACAAGGGACTGGTTTCCGGGACTTGTCTTTAAGTAAGTTCCCCTGGTGGGGTGGGCAAAGTCAAAATGGCAGTTCAACCGGGTTGGGGATGCTCTGGCTGAATAGGCCCTTACAGTCTCCGGGTTTTTATAAACATATATTACCAAAAGCTTGGGCATGTCAATGCACTATGCTTAATCTAAGGACAAGAGGGTAAGAAAACAATCTTTAGTGTGGGGATCAAACCACATCAGAATTCTCTACTCCCCGCTCTTCATGATTCCTAACAATTCATCTTCTAATCCTTTCTTTATTCTCTTACCAAAGACCCTGCACAGAATCAAAAGAAGGACAACATGGAGGAAGATCTAAGCTGTTGAATAGGCTCAGTCCTGGAGAGCAAATGCATGTTCAGGCGGAACCACTCAGATACCTAAAAGGTTTTCATCTTTGGAATCATTAATCTAACACTTTCATTTGTGCCAGCTTTATTTTTTAACTTAAGAACAGATTTGTGAAAATTCTAGGCATTCTTTGTATTTTACTGTGTTCTGCACAATCTAATGAGCTCTAATGAGCTGCAAGAATTTTTAAAACTCTGTTAATTGAGCACTGGAAAAACAGTGGAAGCTACTTTACACCTCTGAAGGTCCCAAGTAAAACAAAGAAAGAGGTAGAAATGCAGCTATTACTAAAAATCTTAGTTACTTCCCAAGAGGTAGAAAAGATGGGAGAAGGTATAGAGGAAACATGAACACAACCAGATAAGTTAGACGCTCTCAATAAATATTTGTTAAGTAAATGAGTCAGAATTACAGCCAAGAAAGGTAGGATGGCGGGGGTGGAGTCAAGCCTCTAACCAGGTGCATAAAAACAATCATGTTTAGGTCAAAAGGGAGAGAAATATTATCTTTATTATTTTCTAGGTTGAAAACAACCTTGTAAGAAATCTCAAAAGTGATTAGTATAAATCTGAAAGAAATGAAAAAGTCCAACCCCAATTCAATATGAAAATTTATTTGCTTTCTTTCAATTTTTATGCATTCCCAATTTATTTCATATCCTTTTCCCTCCTGTGAGGAAGTGCTAGAATGAGGAAAGGGACAGGATGAATTTAGGGAAAATGTAAAGGTAAGAAAATTCAAATTTGTTCACTTCGTCTTTCAAGTATTCATGAATCTTTTATTCAACGACTATTTATTGAGTGCTTAATAAGTGCAGGAGATCATTCTTTTATTTTTAAAAATACTTTTTCATACTATAAAATAAGAGTAGAAATTTTGAAAATTTCATAACCGTATAGGGGCAACTGGGTGGCTCAGTAGGTTAAGTACTTCAGCTTAACCTGCCTTCAGCTAGGGTCAGGATCTCAGAGTCTCCCCGTGCCCCTTCTCCCCTGCCCCTCACCACTACTTGTGTGCTCTTTCTCTCTCTCTCTCTCTCAAATAAATTGGAAAAAAAAATTTTTTTTTAAGATTTTATTTATTTATTTGACAGAGAGAGATCACAAGCAGGCAGAGGCAGGCAGAGAGAGAGAGAGGAGGAGGAAGCAGGCCCCCTGCTGAGCAGAGAGCCCAATGCGGGACTCGATCCCAGGACCCTGAGATCATGACCTGAGCTGAAGGCAGCGGCTCAACCCACTGAGCCACCCAGGCGCCCTGGAAAAAAAAATGTTTAAGAAAAATTCATAACTATATAAAGAACATAGTTGTAATTATGTAATGTTCCACCACCTAGAAGTAACTAATTGTTCATATTTTGAGAGTATTCCCTTTTATTATATTTTATTTTTTGTATTCTAATTTATTTTAGTTATCAGGATCCTATTAAACAGAATTTTTTCAAGGTATTGTAACAGAATTTTTATTCTTAGTTTTTTTCATTAGCCTATATTAAGACCATTTTCACAGGTCACTAAAAAAATCTTCAAAATATAATTTTATGTGGGAATAGAATTCCCTTAACTGAATGTACAATATTTTCATCAATGAATGCACCATACTGTACATAACCTTTCCTCTGTTATTGGACATTTCAGTGCTTTCCAGTGTTTTACTACTAGCATACCCAAATGTTTTTTGTGCCCCTGATTATTCCCATAGGAAAGACTGCTAGAATCATAATGCTTGGGCCAAGCAGAACATGAGAAGCCCTACAAGCCCTATCCAATAGAATGATCTGTGATGATGAAATGCTTTACACCTGATATAGTAGCCAATCACCACATGTGACTACTGAGCACCTAAAATGTGGATAGCACACACACTCTCTCTTTCACTCTCTCTCTCTAATATATAAATAAATAAATAATTTTTTGAAAAAGGCGGGGGGTGCCTGGGTGACTCAGTCAGTTACGTGCCTGACTTCTGCTCAAGTCATGATCCTGGTGTCCTGAGATCAAGCCCTCTGTGAGGCTCCCTGCTCAGTGGGGAGTCTGCTTCTCCCTCTGCCCTTCACCCCACCCATGGTCTCTCTTCCCCCCCGCCCCCTCTCTCAAATAAATAAATAAATAAAGTCTTTTAAGGGGATGCCTGTTTGGCTCAGTCGGTTAGAACTCTGCCTTCAGCTCAGGTCATGATCTGGGGTCCTGTGATTGAGCCCTGCAGCTGGGTTCCCTACTTAGTGGGAACTCTGCTTCTTCTCTCTCTGCCCCTCCTCCTCCAATCATGCTCTGTATCTTGCTTTCTCTCTCTCTCTCAAATAAGTAAATAAAATCTTTTTTAAAAATCTTTTTAAAAAAATGATGGCACAACTGAGAAATGACTTTTTACTTAATTTCATTTTAATTAATATAAAATTAAATAGCCTTTTGTGGTTAATGGCTATGGTACTGGACAGTGCAGCAATACCCATTTAAAGTCTTAATTTGTGGGATGCCTGGGTGACTCAGGCATTCAGCATCTGCCTTCAGCTCAGGTCATGATCCGAGAGCCCTGCATCCAGCCACACATCTCAGTGCCTGCTCAGCAGGAAGTCTGTTTCTCCATCTCCCACTCCCCCTGCCTGTGTTCTCTCTCTCTCTCTCTCTCTCGCTGTGTCTCTCCCTGTCAAATAAATAAATAAAATCTTTTAAAAAGAAAATAAAATCTTCATTTGTTTGGCTTTCAGAGATTTCAAAAGTGGTCTCCATCCTGTTTCCATAGCACTGAGTTTAAGAAGGTACTCATTCCAGTTGTTTGTGCCGGCAAAGTCTGAGGAGGATAATGAAGATTTTATTTATGCTTCATGAACTGTACCTTGCTGTCAGATCAAGTGGTCTCAGCAGACATGAGGCCAAGCTATGAGCAGGCCTGAATCTGACGCATGAAAATAAGCCTTATGTATAAATGGTAAACCTAGAGAGAAACTCTTTTGCTTCTACGGAGCTAGATGTGACCCTGCTTTATCAGACGTTATCATCCTCATCTGTGTGCTCACTGGTGAAGCTGTGGGGACTTCCTTCTACACCTTGAGATAAGTAAATGCCAATTAATTTACTTAGATGGTGCCTGGGTCTGTTCTGTCCATCAATACATACCGACTGTTGACATTTTTCAGTATAATGGTCATGCAAAAGGTAGGAGCTTTTAAAAGGCTCTCATCATATCTGGACATATTTCTTCCACTCAAGAGTCAGTACCAATACATTCCCACCATCAATATATGTGAGTGCTCATCTTAGAATACCACCCCCCAGTATAGATATTATTTTATATATTTACAAATTTAATAGATTAACAAAATGACCATTTAAATTTATATAGCTTACATCTTGACAGGCAAAATGCTAAGAGAGCTCCCATCTTTTAGAAAGTTTTCTCTCTTGACCCCACGTGGCCACCTCTAGCTATCATCTCATTTCTCTGTTCTCCTCAACAGCAGAACACTTTTGAGTTATCTATGCTGTCTACCTCCAATCCTTTTCTATTCGCTCTTGGACTCAGTTCATTCAAGAATGAACCACCATCCATTCCACCAGAACTGTTTTTCTAAAGGTCACCAATGACCTTCATTGTGTGAATCAATTCACCAGTGATTACTTTTCAGTCCTTTTCATACATGACCTATCAACAGAATTGATGCTCCCACATTAAAATGCTTTCTTTTTTTTTTAAGATTATTTATTTATTTATTTGACAAAGAGAGATCACAAGTAGGCAGAGAGAGAGAGAGAGGGAAGCAGGCTCCCTACTGAGCAGAGAGCCCGATGTGGGACTCGATCTCAGGACCCTGAGATCATGACCTGAGCCGAAAGCAGTGGCTTAACCCACTGAGCCACCCAGGTGCCCCTAAAATGCTTTCTTCTTTTGGCTTCTTGGACATCTCTCCATTTTCTCTGCTCACTGAACAGTTAGTTCTTTATAGTCTCTTGCTAGTTCTTCCTCATCTCTCCATCCTCAAAAAGTTGATGTTCCTTAGTAATTAGTACTTGGACTTCTCAAATTTATCAATGCTTGATCCCTAAGTTATCTCTTTAGTCCCAGGGCTTTAGATGTTACCCATGCTCTAGGAGCTTCCAAAATTATCTCCAGCTCAGACCTCTCTCTCAAAATCCAGACTTGCACACCAACTCTACCAACATATATCAACTTTGATATATCAAGTGAACACATCCAAATTCAAGTTTTTGATTTCCCACCTCAAATCTCAAGTATTAGAATCATCCTTGATCACTGAGTTTTCCTCACATCCCAAATCTTTTGGCAAATACTGTCAACTTAGGTTAAGATATATCCAGAATTTGACCCACTTCTTGCCACATCCACTGCTATCACCCTAGTTCAAGTCACTATCATGTCTCGTCTGGGCAGTTGTAATAGTATCCCAACTGCTCTCCTTGCATCTGCCCTTGACCTGACTTAAGTCTATTTTCTGTACACAGCTAGGAGCCTATTAAAACAGTTGGGACTTCACCCTCTTTTCCCCAAAAGCTTCAACCAGGCCTAACTCTAACATGTGTGAGGCTGCAGGCAAAAATAAAGTGAATGCTGCCTTTCTCTTCCCATCCTGGTTCTGTTCTAAACCATGAAGGAGTAGATAGGCAGAGTACAGATTCCCCACCTTGCATATCAGAGCTTTATCTATACTCAAAAACACAGTGGTCCCTTAGCCACCCAACCAGCCTAGGGATGTGCTAGAGGAGCCCAAGAAAGAATCTACTGAAGAGAAGGATCAGTATAGGGTCCAGGTCTTCAGTGGAGTGGCAATGTTCCACATGGAGGCTGCCTGGTCAGCCTGAATCCCAGAGCACAGCTGCCCCATCATAGACACATAGGATGAGCAGACAGCCCTTGAGGTCTGGAAGACTTTTGTTGCCATAGCATAATCTATCCTATCCTACACATATCTTGCTCTGTGAACATGAGTTCTATAAAGGCAGAACATATCCTATTGGACATGTATCCCCAGCACCTAGCACAGTGCCAAGCACATAATAAATACTCAAGTAATATTGCAGAAATGCAACCTTTCTGGATTTCATCTGTATAATAAAGAGGGTTAGAGTAGATATTTTATAAAGTATCTTCAAACTCTAGCATCCCGTGATTTCTGTAATTTCAGAAATAAAAGGTTCTGCATTTTCTTCTCAAACACCCACATGCCAAAGCTTCATTCCAACCTGAATTTCCATTCTCTTCTGATGAAAAGCTTTTGTACATAGCTATATAGGCTTAGAGCATTACAAGAACTGCTTAAGGTTTTAAAATCCTACTGCAATCAGCCTATAAGGGCAAGGAATTAATGCCTTTTCTGTCGCCAAATATCGTGACCCTGAGTGATGTCTCCCCCACCCAGCCACCCACTTTTGTTGCTGGGCTTGGACCAGTATACTCACTATTCAAAGACCATCTGAAAAAAGCGGGGGGGGGGAGGCATGTGAAATTACCTCTAAGAAGGAACTGCTTTGAGAATCAGGCTTAGAATTAAACAGTAATTGAAGTTTCCTGTGGTTTTATGCATAGGTCTTATCTAATGCTTAAGTAGATAAACAGCATGTCTTAAAAGTCAGAATGGAATTAGATGCTCCTATAAGAGAGCAAAGGTCTCTGCTCAGCAACGTGCTTCTTTAAAATCCAACCTGGTTACCAGCACTTTTGTCACACCACCTACACGACAATGACATCAGTCTGCCCTGCAGAAGTGACTGTCAGAGAACTATGGAATGATAGAGCTGACATGGATCTCTGCTAGCTCCTCATTCAAAGTCCTTATTTCGCAAGAAATTAAAACCCAGGGAGGTAAAGTGATTTGCCTCAGGTCACAGGCAAAAGAGGAGAAGATCAGGGATTTAGGAGGTAAGACTAAGACTACGATGACTTAGGTGACTTACTGGAGGCAGGTTGTTAGGGAGAGAAAGGAATGGAGGACAATTGCAAACTTCTCAGTGGGGGTCAAACGAGAAAGAGCAACTTCGAAGGAAATCCAATGAGCGCAGTTGGGGTCATGTTGAGTTTGAATTGTCTGTGTGCCATGCAGACAGATACTAAGCAGACAGATATTACAAATCTGAAACTGAAGAAAAAGGATAAAGTTAAAGAGAGAAATTTAGGAGTCATCATCCTACCCACTTGGTGTTTAAAACTACTATACAGCAAGGAAAGAAATCAGGAAAAGGGAGTAACAGGGACATAACCAGCAGAATACTGACATCTAAGAGTTTTGTTAAAAATAAAAATAAATAGGGGCGCCTGGGTGGCTCAGTGGGTTAAGCCGCTGCCTTCGGCTCAGGTCATGATCTAGGGGTCCTGGGATTGAGTCCCGCGTCGGGCTCTCTGCTCCGCAGGGAGCCTGCTTCCCTATCTCTCTCTCTCTCTCTGGCTGCCTCTCCGTCTACTTGTGATTTCTCTCTGTCAAATTAATAAATAAAAAAGCTTTAAAAAAAAAAGAAAAGGAACTCTTTAAAAAAAAATAAAATAAAAATAAATAAAATAAAGAAGAGTTTTTAAAAAAGGAGCTTAAAAAGAGTGGCCAGAGAATAGGAGGGAAACTGGGATAGAATGGTGTTGGTAAAGTCAGGGCAAGAGAAGTTTTCAAGAAGGGAAACATGTTCAGCTATGGCACACACACTGCTAGCTGCCTCCCCAATATTCATTCTCCTTTTTTTCCTTGCTAACAAAGTCCTGATTGTTTTTCAGAATGGCACTAAATCTAGTAAAAATTAAACCGTGATTTCCCAGGCTCCTTTGCATCTAGAAGTCGTCTGTATGACATCCCTCTGACCAATTAGATATAACCAGATGTCTATCTACTTGGTGAGACTGTCAAGAAAACAATTATTTTCTTTTTTTTTTTTTTAAGATTTTTTATTTATTTATTTGACAGACAGAGATGACAAGTAGGCAGAGAGGCAGGCAGAGAGAGAGAGAGAGAGGAGGAAGCAGGCTCTCCACGGAGCAGACAGCCCGATGCGAGGCTCGATCCCAGGACCCTGGGATCATGACCTGAGCCAAAGGAAGAGGCTTTAACCCACTGAGCCACCCAGGCGCCCCAACAATTATTTTCTTGATATAAATTTTCAAACAGCTGGCATCTCGCTTTTACCCTTTGCCTTTTCCCCTTTCCTTCTCCCTAGATAATGATTCTATGTCCAGAAATATAGCAGCTATCTAATGAGCATGAGCACAAAGGACACACACACACACGTGCACACGTGCGCACACACACACACACACACACACTATAGTTGATATGGAAAATCAGGAGTCTGATTCCTGATCTACTCAGTTGAATGAGTGAGAAATGTGGGAGTCAACCTTGACTCCTACTACCATCTTACTGCCTTTGGTCCAAGATCCTTGACTTTACCCTTAAATATCCTTCAAATTCACTTTCTTCTAACCACCCCTAAAGTCTCTGCATTGTTCAGGTCCATAGTGTGCCTTGCCAAAGCTGATTGAACTGTCCTAGAAGCTCTCCCTGCTTCCACACTTACCCCCTGAAACCTGTCCTCTAGTCTTCTGTCACCATGTCAAAAAAACGGGATGATTTTATGTTCATTCCTGCTGAAAATATTTCCATGGCTCTCATTGACTAGTAGATAAAAGTGAAGGTGCTTAGTCCTCACAGTTGGGCTCTTTATGATTTGGCTCATGCCTTATATTGATTATGACCTAGTTATTATGCGAATATATAGTGGTTCACTACCACTTTGTGAACAAGGACCACTTACCAAGCATTGTGCTAAGAGCTTTACATTTATTTAGTCCTCATAATGCTTCCCCACACATTTGATAGTACTATTCTCATTTTGCAGTTGGGTCAACTGACTCTCAGAAAGGTTAAGTCACTTGCCCAAGAACATTCAGCTTCTTTAAGCAGGGGAAGGCCTGGATGTCAAAGCTCTTTCAAAGTTCTTTCCACTGCAGTGCCTTGACATGAAAGAATGTACACGCCTCTCCTTGTCCCTTACTACTCCCCATCTACATTAAATGGACAGCCTTGTTGAAGAACCGCGGTCAAAACCAGTCATCCCCTTCTGGCCAAAGGAATCTATCTCCCACTATGATGGAAAGAAAACAGGTTCTTCACACCAGCTTCTGCAAGGGAGGAGAGAATCGCCCAAAGCTGGAGCTGCATGGTGGGCTGGTTGGCCTGACGCTCCCTTCCCTCTCCTCGCCAGCTGGACGTCAGGTGCAAAGTGCAGGGATGGGGATGGGGTCAGAGAGCCCTTCTCCTTTGACCTAGCCAGCCTGGCTGGTGCCACCAGAGTATTGGAGTAGGATCCCATCTCCAAGCACCCCCCTCCAGTGTCCGGAGCTGGAAGATCAGAGGGGAAAGACTCTGGTGACTCCCTAAAGTCTCGGGCAAGACCCGATACCCACTCCCCAACACTGTATCAGCCTGGGAGCCGGTCCCGGGGGCTCTGGCTGCGCAACCTACTCGATTGCGGGAGCGGTTCTGCACACCGCTGCCGCCCAGCGCCGGCACCAAGAGCAGTCGGCCAGCAGTGGGACCCTGGAGCATTCCGTACAGCCCTCTGAGCCCTGAGAGCCTAGCGGTTGAGAGGCCCGTGGTCAGAGACCCCCCCTGGGAGCTCTGCTCTCAGTCGGGTCGCATCATCCAGATTTGTAACTGGAGAAAGGTCCAGGTCCCCGAGGAAGATCTCCAGCTAGCACTCTCTGACCCTCGGACCTGAACTCGGGGTCCAGGCTGCCCCGTGGGCAAACCGTCCCGAGTCCCGCTCTCTGGCCAGCGACAGTCTTGCGCCCCCAGACTCTCCCCAGGCACGGAGGCAGTTGCAGGCGTCCTGCTCAGCCCTCCTGGGCAGCGGCGGAACGAACCCCAGCTGCTCCAAGCACCCCGACTGGACCCTGGGCAACCACTTCTGTCCGGGTGGCTCTCGCCGGGGTCTGAACCCCTTGCGCCCCCGCGCGTCCTTCTTTGTTTCTGAGCTTGTTCTGAAAGTGATGTAACGAGGCCAGACTCCGAGCGCTGCTTTCCCTCTTTCCCAGACTAAGTCCTTCCTCCCGCCAGGACCCGGGGCTCTGCGCCAGAGCCCGGCGCTGGGCTGTGCCTCCACTCCACTCGCAGAGCTCTGGAGACCGACGCGCACTGTTGAGAAAGACTCGCTCCCACGTCCCACCTCCTGGATGCGGAGTCAGTGGGGAAAGCGAGGCTTTCCTGACAGAAACAAGGGAGAGAGCCGAGGGGACAGCTGTTGTGGAGGTTTCTAAGGAGACTCAGACTGGCTTCTTTCCCTGCTCCTGGGAGACAGCAGGAAACCTCAGGTACCTCAGTGACCCCAGTCTCTGTATGTTTATATGAAAGCGAAAGAGGCAGTAAGAAAGAGACAGAGGAAAAAAGAGAGAGAGAGAAACAGAGGAAGAAATAGAGATCCAGAGACCGTGGTTGACAGACAAGTGGAGACAGACAACGGGTAAGAGAGAGAGAGACTTGGTGGGTGGAAAATTGACTTGTTTCCTTCATTCCTTTTCTTTCTTTCTTTCTTTTTTTCTTTCTTTCTTTCTTTCTTTCTTTCTTTCTTTCTTTCTTTCTTTCTTTCTTTCTTTCTTTCCTTTTTAACCCACTGTGGTTTTGCCTCTGACAGAAGAGAGAACTGCTGCTCCCTAGCCAGCAAGTAGCCCCCAATCTGGATGGAGTGAAAGATGCGGCCTGATGATATAAACCCGAGGACTGGGCTGGTGGTGGCCCTGGTCAGTGTCTTTCTGGTCTTTGGCTTCATGTTCACCGTCTCTGGGATGAAAGGAGAGACTCTTGGAAACATCCCCCTCCTGGCCATCGGGCCAGCCATCTGCCTACCAGGCATCGCAGCCATTGCCCTGGCCAGGAAAACTGAGGGATGCACCAAGTGGCCTGAAAATGAGCTGCTATGGGTCCGCAAATTGCCCTGCTTCCGGAAACCCAAGGACAAGGAGGTGGTGGAACTGCTGCGGACCCCTTCAGACCTGGAATCGGGCAAGGGAAGCTCAGATGAGCTGGCTAAGAAGGCCAGCCTCAGGGGGAAGCCCCCGTGCCAGGGGCAGACAGAGGTGGCTGTGGCCAGTGCCATCACTACCCCCACACCCACGGAAGGAGAACGCCAGAGCCTGGTCCAGAACGGGCATCAGGAGGAGACATCCAGATACCTGGATGGCTACTGTCCCTCAGGCAGTTCCCTTGTCTACAGTGCCTTGGATGCCAAGTGCTCAGCCTGGGACAGATCTGACTGCCCGGAGCCTGAGGACAGCATCTTCTTTGTGCCCCAGGACAGTATCATCGTTTGCTCCTACAAGCAGAACAGTCCCTATGACAGATACTGTTGTTACATCAATCAGAGCCAAGGCAGGTGGGACCACGAGACAATAGTCTAAGCTTTGCATACAAGAGTCGCTGTGTTGATAGAAATGTGACTACACTCAGCTTCCTGGGGAAGGAAACTGCCCTGCTCAACAGCCTTCAGACTGTTAGAAATTGACTTGGTATGTGATGGGTGTGCAAGCCTCGGGTGCCTGAAGGCATGTAAATAGGCATGTTGGGGACACATTTTAGAGAAGGGTGATGAGGGTTAAGGACACTGAAGAGGCAGTGAGTAGGAGAGAAAGCAGTTCCAATTGCTTTTTAACAATTATACCATGAGGGATGTTTTGTAAAATAACCCAGAAAGTGCTACTCAGCACCTGCTAAAAGCAAGATAAATCTAGAGTAGGCTGCAGATATCAGGCATGAAATGATACATGGGCTTGCCATAGGGAAACTGAGCAGCTTTCAGTTGGAATAAATCGAAAGACAAAACAATTTAGTGCTTCATTGTATGAAATGATTTTTTCCAGTGAAAGGTTTTCACACTTATTATTTGCTGAAAGAAAAAAGTCAAGACAGAAAAGCTACTCCCTCCTTAGATGGAATGGTTTTTGGAGAAAGGGGAGTTGAATTATGTAATTGAGTTTCATGATATTATCCTCTGACAAGATCAGAGATTTCAAATAAAGTAAAATAAATGTGTGACCAGCTAGGTAAAAAACTAAAAATTTTAGATGGCTATGTTACTTCTTAAACTATTCATTTAAATTGATTTACTGGGTCTTTATCTTAAGTGTTTTTTTTAAATATTTGCTATCATTCATGTATAATTTGCTCATCGGGTGCAAAATGACTTGATGTAATATTTTCATTGATTAGAATTTGTGTTCATCAAGTCAAAATGGGTTTTACATATGTATACAAGTGTCTTTAACATTTCTGGGAGTCCTGGTAATAACTATTCCTATATGCCTTTTGAAATCTGAAAATGATGAAATCAACACATTAGTCTTGAACTTTATGCAGAATTTACATAAAATGCAATGGTTAAACTTCTAGAAGTGTCATTATTTGTACATTTATTCAACATTCCCAGAGACTATAAAAACCAATGAAACAAAAGTTAATCTACTAGATTAAACTAAAGCTCAGTTTTTATTAAGTTCACCTAATCAGTGAGCATTGCACGACAAAGGTCTGTTTTATTTCATACTTAATTTTTTTGCTGCTGAGGGAAAAGGGCACAAAGGGATCCTAAAATGTATTTTCTGTTTCACTTGCTTAACTATAATAGACAAGAGGGCAATCAGCCAGGATACCATTTAGTCCCTGTTGAAGAGAAATATTGAATTATATAGA
The DNA here is from genome assembly GCF_022355385.1 of Mustela nigripes. NCBI lineage: Eukaryota > Metazoa > Chordata > Mammalia > Carnivora > Mustelidae > Mustela > Mustela nigripes. Next base: position 38,043,907 of record NC_081565.1, on the reverse strand, counting down.
GAAATCATGATATATTTCATCTTGAAAATCCAATATTTTGTCTCCTTCAAAGAATGATGATTTATTGTTAATGATCAGAGAGTTTCAGCTACTTTTTCCCTAAGGGGGAATTGAGGACACAAATTCTGGCCATACCCCTTTTGTATATTTCAGATCCAAGTCTGCAAGTCTTTAAGTGTAGCATTCAGTCTTAAGAATCATGCCCTTAAAAATCACAATTTCCAAACCAAGTTCAACATCAAAAGAGTATGATTTTTTTTTTTTAGTAGGGCTTAAATGTCAGAAAATGAGATGTGTGATTCTGAGCAAATTTTATCTTCTTGTACCTCAGTTCTCACTCTTCAGAAATCAGGGAGGAGTGGGACTGACTTACACTAGAGTATGTCTATCGTTCATTCCCGGTTTGAATATTCTATGGCATCATGTCAAAGACACTTTGTATAATGCCAGGGGATGAGATATAACAAAATGCATGCCAAAGTTATGCAATTCATGATAAAAATTATATGACATTGATTAACTTCTTACTACTGCTCAAAATGATTTTGTAGGTGTATGAAAGCAGATTTGTTTTATTGCCAAATATTATTTATTTACCAAATACATTACTGGAAATAAATATGTTAATTAAGGATAAAATCTTTTTGGTATTGGTATAGCCCCCAAATAATCCACTAGATGTAATAAATGTAATCTACTTTAGATTTGGCATGGAGGGAAAATAGTTTCCTAAAATCACAGTACCCCTTAATAACTCTGGGGCATTTTGAAAGATGAAAATCGTGTTTCAATGAAGGTGAAAATTATTGGATTATTCTCTTAGAATAAAAACTTCTAATCTGAACAAAAAAAAAAAAACCCTTCTAATCTGTTTGCCATTTGTGGACATCTTCAGGGATGAAGAGATAGCAAGACAGCAAAGAGAGATGTTCACAAAGACTCAGCAAATCCTATACAGGGTCTGAAAAGAGATGCTTGCAGTGTTAAGTATGGTTTAGGTGTGGAAAAGTTACTTTTTGATTTCTTGGAATTAGTTCAACCCCCTTGAGATCTCTCTCTCTCTCTCTCTCTCTCTCTCACACACACACACACACACACACACACCTCAGTGTCCAAATCCAAAGTTAATTAATAGTTTAGAAATCTAAGATATTTCATCACACTTTCAAGTTCTATTTCAGAAGCCACTTACTTTGGTCTTCTTCTTCCGTCCACCTACTTAAGATACTTAAGGTATCTAAATATGCTCTTGAGGGAATTTTCTGCAGTGCTAAAATAATGGTTTGCAAATGTTGACTGCGTGGCTTAGCTTTGACCAGAAAGAATAAAACATGTGATTGTGAGTGTGAATTTTTTAAAAAATCTTATATTAGGTAATCCCTTCCTAATATATAGGAAGGTAGCCTAGTGCCCCAAATCAACACTCAGTGGTTGGGGAAACATTTAGTGCTATTCAGGGGAAGGCAGCCATTCTGTTGAACAGAGGTGGAAGAGAAGGAAAACAAGGTGAAAAACATGAGTGAGCTTGTTAGAGGAAAACAGCAGCTCATGCTAGTCAACAGATGTAGCAAATATTAACATAATAGACAGGAGGACTATTCCCTGTATACATTAAGCACTTTGAGACAGACATAAAACAAACTAGTTATTTTTTTTTACTTGCTACTAATCCAAATAGTCATTTCAACTTGATTTTAAATAGGCATCTCATTTTTGAAATTATTTCTATTGACTTTTTCTTGTTCAATATTCCTATCTATTATGCTCATGGAGTCTTTCTCCAAACTGCTTTTTGATGTTAAAGTGTGAATTCAGCCAAGATTCCCATGCTAGAACATATTTAGAGAACTGTTTCAAGATTTAGTTTCTGTTACAAACATGGCGAACAAAATCCATATATATTTAAGTTCAGACTCACTTCCAAACCCTACTAATCAGGTCCTTTAGAAATGTGTTCAATACTATGGGCTCTTAATATACACTTAGCTGACACATGCAGGGAAGGAAGAACCATTCTCTTAAATGCTTTTCTCTTTTGAATTATCAAACCTCTATCTATTAACATCTCCACTCTGCATCTGTAGTATCATTTACTTGGTAAATTCACTGTTACTACTACTTTATAACATTAAAGAAAATTTTTTTGAAAATCCACAGCCCCACTCTCCTTACAGAACTACTGCATTTTCATTTTAGCATATCATCCTCCAGGACTCCCCCAATGCACCTTAAATATTATAATTGTGTGGTTTTCCTTTCTCTCTTATTTATATGCTAAGTATGTTTTCATGTTTCTACGCAGTGTTCCTGAGTACCATTTAACAATCGTGTAATATGCCATTTTTGAGAGGTACCATAATTTAACATGCCTTCCTTATTGCTAGTCAGATAACATGTCTTATGGATGATTTTTGCATGGCTTTTTTTTCTCATTATTTTTTTTTGTGATTTTTTTTTAATTTTTTATAAACATATATTTTTATCCCCAGGGGTACAGGTCTGTGAATCACCAGGTTTACACACTTCACAGCACTCACCAAAGCACATACCCTCCCCAATGTACATAATTCCACCCCCTTCTCCCAAACCCCCTCCCCCCAGCAACCCTCAGTTTGTTTTGTGAGATTAAGAGTCACTTATGGTTTGTCTCCCTCCCAATCCCATCTTGTTTCATTTATTCTTCTCCTACCCACTTAAGCCCCCATGTTGCATCACCACTTCCTCATATCAGGGAGATCATATGATAGTTGTCTTTCTCCGCTTGACTTATTTCGCTAAGCATGATACGCTCTAGTTCCATCCATGTTGTCACAAATGGCAAGATTTCATTTCTTTTGATGGCTGCATAGTATTCCATTGTGTATATATACCACATCTTCTTGATCCATTCATCTGTTGATGGACATCTAGGTTCTTTCCATAGTTTGGCTATTGTGGACATTGCTGCTATAAACATTTGGGTGCACGTGCCCCTTTGGATCACTACGTTTGTATCTTTAGGGTAAATACCCAATAGTGCAATTGCTGGGTCATAGGGCAGTTCTATTTTCAACATTTTGAGGAACCTCCATGCTTTTTTCCAGAGTGGCTGCACCAGCTTGCATTCCCACCAACAGTGTAGGAGGGTTCCCCTTTCTCCGCATCCTCGCCAGCATCTGTCATTTCCTGACTTGTTGATTTTAGCCATTCTGACTGGTGTGAGGTGATATCTCATTGTGGTTTTGATTTGTATTTCCCTGATGCCGAGTGATATGGAGCACTTTTTCATGTGCATGGCTTTTTTTTCTATTGTTGGTAACACAGCTACATTATTTGTCATTTGCCCAGAGAGGTGAATATTTATAATCAAAAAGCTGTCTCCTTATAGATGACAGTAAAGGGGAAGAAATGTGTAAATGGATCAAACACTTGACATTATTGGTTTTCTCTTGATTCATGACAAGACATAGAGTAAGAGACAAAATAATGCTTCTCAAAAAGGTACGCCCTTTGGGACCAGAGCCAGTATTTTTAAGAATAAGGTGAGATGGAGCCTGTGTTTTTAAGAGTAAGGTGGAACATTTCCCCAGTTAAGATACCACTAGTGTATATCTCAAAATCAGTTTACAGTGGTGTCAATTTTTAAGAGCATAATGTTGAACAAGCAAAATGAAAAATAGATGTAGACAATAATTACTTTGTAATATTGCAAAAGCACATTCTTAAAGTATCTCACCATTTATTTTATTATATAGTTAATATGTATGTATACTGTTACCTATTAGTGACTTACAAATGAACTGGAATTTCAGGAATTCAGCAGAATCTACCCATGAGTTTTCTGTTTCTTCCCTCAGTGGAAAAAATGAACTAAAGATGGAATTATGAACAAATGCTCAGCTCAACCAGATATCTCAATAAAGAACTGAATTCCATTCAGCCTCTCGTCCAGAGAACATGAAATCCTATAAACCCCACTGAGTCATGTCCTTGATTTCTCACCACCTACCACAAGCTCCTTATCTCATGAACACCTCAGAGAAAAAAGTTTATACGTGCCGCTGTCCGGATACAAATAAGGTAGACATTGATATCAGAAGTCTACCATCTTTTACAAATTATTCCTGGGCCTGATCCTTCATAGAGATCTTTTCTCTGTCTTTCCCTTTATTCCTCCACCTGACTGCATGTTACAACCTGCAGACCTGGTATTCTCCATGACAGCACAAGGCTTTACATGCTTTAGCCATAACAAAGGAAAGTGTGACAGAATGGGCCAGTTATAGAACAGGGCATAATGCGACTTAAACGTCTCTTGGACAAATCTATCCCAAGAAAGTTAAATATAACAAGTATCTTTGCAGTTCATCACTTTCTTATTCTTTATGGTAATAAATGATTACATATGAGACAACCCCTCAGTCCGAGGCCAGACCACATTGGTTTGGAAAAAAAAAAAAAAATGGGCTTTTGAACATCAACTGCCCGTAATTCAACACGGAAAGTATGGGGCATACCTTCTCTGTGAGTGGTTAGACCATCAGACCGATTCAGAAAGGCCCGCCTGCCCCTGTGCTCTTCCACATCCCCTCCATCCCCTGCAGCAGCTCTTCGGCTGTGCCCTGCAGCTCACCACCCTGAGCCTTCACCCCATCATTTTCTCTGCCTCACACGTCCACCGTGTCTTCACCCCTCTGCTGGTTAAGGCCCTAACGTCCTTCAGGGGGCAGCTGCCACGTCTTCCACAGTCTTAGATCTTCCCCCTTGGAACGAATACTACTTCTACTATTGTCTGGCCGGACAACACCTTCACCATTATCATCACACGTATTAGCCGGTGGTGTGTCTGTCTCGCTAACTGCACTGTGAACTCTCTGAGGGCAGACGCCATGTTTTATTCACCCTCCCACTGCGGGCTCCCTCCTCCCAAACACACACACACTCTGCCTTACTCAGTGAAAACTCTAAATTGCACCACTTGGGTCACTCTCACAGCCTTCCTTTTTCCGCTTTCTCGCAGGAAAAAAAAATCTACCTTCTTGATTTGAACTAAATTAAATTGAATATAGTCAGCAAAAACGTGGGTTAAAATAGGCTTCTGTGGGTTGGGACCCTAACTTTTATTTAGCATATTGTTTCTTCGGGGAAACCGCATCTTACATAACAAGGAGAAGAAAGAAAGAAACCATTCCAGAATATTTTCTCCTCCCTCCATGACTGACCTACCTCCTACTCCTTGCCTCCCTCCATGAGTCAGTGACCATACCACACATGCAACAAAAACTGGTGGTTCTAGAAGCGCTTGACAACCAAGCTTTTGAATTCCTAACCAGAAAGTAGATAAATCAGTGTACTCAGGTTAACCTGTAAGTAGGTCAACAGAATATAATTTGCCAGCCTGCCTATTGTCCTTCTGCTACGCTTCCATCCGATAATCCTAAACAGGACTCTCCAGGCCACCTGTGTATTCCCTCAGGAGGCTCTCAGGGGGCTGAGTGGTAGACCCTCACCTCCCACCCCCAGTGAAGCTCTTCTCCCCAACATCTGTGAGATGCTCAGAGAATGGTTTGTGGTTCAGAGAAGGCTCTGGCTTGTTCTGGAACAAGATGAGGGCACTGCTCAGCAATTCTCCCGAGTAGTTTTTGAGTCCTGTCTCAAACTTCAGGCTCATGTAAGTGGTCCTGTAAATTTCCCAAACTATCCGACTGAGTGAAAGTGGCATTTAATTTGAGTAACTCTTTTTCTTGACCATGGCAACGATCAAGTTCTCCTTCAACAATAGCAGGAAGCACCTCGTTTGAGTATGGGTGGGGAAGGGGATAGCAAAGGGAAAATGTGTCAGTGTGGAATTGTCAGCACAGGAAGAAGAGCCAACAATCCCTCATTAAGCCAGTCATTGTGGTGACCTCCTCCCCTGCCATCACCACTTTTTATCTCAAACTGAGCAGCAAGTGCTGGAAAATGGACTAAGAGGACAAATCAGATAGAAAAATATTTTAAAACTTAAAAGAGTAAAAGGGAAATGCTAGAGAATTTTGATACATTTTTAATGGCCAAGAAAAGAAAAATAAACAACTTAAGTGTATCCTAATAAGGGCCAAATGTAGCTAAAACTATCCTGCTGGATGGGAGTCAAAAAGGAATATAAATTAGCCTCCAATATATATAAGATCAAACTCACTTAAGAATTACTCAATTTAAAAAAAAAGGAATTACTCAATAGACTAAAAACTACAATCAAAACTAGAAAGTTGGGGCGCCTGGGTTGCTCAGTGGGTTAAAGCCTCTGCCCTTGGCTCAGGTCATGATCCCAGGGTCCTGAGATCAAGCCCCATAACGGGCTCTCTGCTCAGCAGGGAGCCTGCATCCTCCTCTCTCTGCCTGCTTCTCTGCCTACTTGTGATCTCTGTCTGTCAAATAAATAAATAAAATCTTGGAAAAAAAAAAAACTAGAAAGTTAAAAGAGTGTAAGTGAATACTATTGGCCAAAGTTTTCAAAATTGAATCATTTTAAATTCACAAATTTAAAAAAATGTCCCACTGAAAAAACAGGATGTGAGATATGAGCAGCAGTACTGAGACTGGGACAGCCCACCAACCTATACTTGGCAAAGTATACTTAAGCATCTACCTTCTGCTCAGGTTGTGATCCCAGGGTCCTGGGATCTAGCCCAGCATAGGGCTCCCTGTTCAGCAGGGGGTCTGCTCCTCTCTCCTCCTCTTCCTCTCCCCCAACTCGTGCTCTCTCTCTCTCAAATAAATAAAATCTTTAAAATAAATAAATAAATATTCCAATAACCCTCTCCTCAGCTTTGATTAATTAGCTAGAATGGCTTACAGAACTCAGAGAAATTTTTTTAAAAGGTTTCTTTATTTACTTATTTGACTTAGAGAGAAAGAACATGCACAAGCAGGCAGAATAGCAGGGAGAGGGAGAGGGAGAAGCAGTCTTCCCACTGAGCAGGGAGCCCAATATGGGGCTCGATCCTAGGACTCTGTGATCATGACCTGAGCTGAAGGCAGACACTTAATGACTGAGCCACCCAGGTGCCCCAAATTCAGAGAAACATTTTACTCACTAGATTACTGGTTTATTATAAAAGGATATAACTCAATAACAGCCCAATGGGAGAGATGCACAGAACAAGGTATAGAAGAGAGCACAGAGCTTCCATACCTCTCAGATTACACCACTCTTACTGAATCTCCACCTGTTCACCAACCCAGAAATTCTCCGATCCATTCTTCTGGGGTTTTTTGGAAGCTTCATCACATAGGTGTGATTGATTAAATGATCAGTCATCGGTGATTGATTCAATTGCCAGCCTCTCTCCTCTCCCAAGAGGTCAAGGGGTGAGACTGAAAGTTCCAATCCTCTAATCACAAAGTTGATTCCCTTGGCAACCAGCACCCATCTGGTGACCCAGGGGCTTTCCAAAAGTCACCTCATTGACGTAACAAAAGATATCTTTATGGTAGTCATCACTTAGGAAATTTCTACAATTTTAGGACCTATATGCAAGAAACTGGGCAAAGACCAAATATGCATTCCTTCATATAAATCACAATATCACAGAGTCATGGGGGAAAATGTCTGATAGGAGACCTGAAAAATGCATAGGAAGTAGCTGACAAAAAGGGGAGAAAGAGTTCTAAGCCAAGAAAACAGTGTTTATGAAGGCCAGGAAGGAAGAGAAAGCATGACACATGTTTATTTGGAGAAACACAAAACAAAACAAAACAAAACCTATATTAGATGGCTAGAGAGATGACCAGGAAGAGAGGGCCAGGCATTGGCTTAGGCCTCTCCCCACCACTACATTTAAGACTTCGTTACACAGAAAAAGAAGGCCTGACCACCCTGCTTATCTCCAGCACAACCATAAGGAAGGAAGATTAGACTCATCTTGACTAAGGTTTGTAGGTTTAACCAAATTCTACTTTAAGAAGAATTGATTCAGGGCACCTGGGTGGCTCAGTGGGTTAAGCCGCTGCCTTCGGCTCAGGTCATGATCTCAGGGTCCTGGGATCGAGTCCCGCATGGGGCTCTCTGCTCAGCGGGGAGCCTGCTTCCTCCTTTCTCTCTCTGTCTGCCTCTCTGCCTACTTGTGATCTCTCTCTCTGTCAAATAAATAAATAAAATCTTTAAAAAAAAAAAAAAAAGAAGAAGAAGAAGAATTGATTCAGTAAGCAACTGGTTGATTTGTTTGCATTTCAGGACCAGGTTTCTTTCACTTGGAGACAAATAGCCAATCAAACCAAGCAGTCCACATTTCAAACATTTGTTTTGCTTTACATGCACCAAAAGAACTTGGAGCTCTTACGTGAAAATAACTGATATAAATAGCTTCTAAAATCACCATCTCTGTGACACTTATAATTATTAGAGATAGGTTGACATATGGGAAAATTTTTTCCAGCATGGGATTACCCAACAATGACTGTGATGTTAACCAGATTTACATCTCTACTGTCAATATTTTCTGTGTTTCAAAATGTCCCTAATTTCTTCCTTACTTCAGCTGCCTGAAACTCAGATCCCTTGCACAGACACATCTAACCCAGCACAGATACATGTATCATTCTCAAAGAGTATCCCATGTCCATTAGCTCCTTGATAGGTAAATGTATGTTATACAATAAAAGATTTTACTAAGTTTGAGATTACTGGGTTAAACCAAGATAAACATATTTCTTTACAGCCTATATCCCCAACACTCAGAACAAGACCAAGTACAAAGCGGGCATCAAATAAGTACTTGTTGAATTATTGAATTTATAATTCCATAAAGCCATTTATTCACATGCTCTGTGACATATAAGAAGGGAACTGAATATGCAACATTCCATGGGGCTTCCCTTAGTACTAGCATTGAAAAATCTTGCCCTCACCTCTAAATCTAGAAGCACACTAATCATGACAAAGAAGACAATTTTCCAGAAATCAATATGAAGAGTCAAAGGGAAGGGAGGGAAGTTACATAATCCCCAGAATTACCCTCATGTTCTTGGCCCCTGCCACTCACCCAAGAGCAGTCTTCTAACAGACTGCTCCTCCCTTAGCAGGGACAATTTGGGAGATCAGGGCAAAGATGGATCTGCCAGACAATTTTACCTCTAGATGTTAATTTCCCAGGTGTCCAGGTCACCTCAAAAAAGGTTTCCAGGGGTGGGGCACCTGGGTGGCTCAGTGGGTTAAAGCCTCTGCCTTCGGCTCAGGTCATGATCCCAGGGTCCTGGGATCGAGCCCCACATCGGGCTC